>NC_069502.1:470296408-470536408 GCF_027579735.1 Bombina bombina | reverse complement strand
AGTGGGAATTGTCTTCATCTTGAAAGTAGAAACTAGCACTGTTTAGTTGTGAAAAACTGTCAAAATGCACGAATATAAGAGGTGGTCTTCAAGGGCTTAGCACATGAGCCTACCTAGGTTTACTTTCCAACAAAGAATACTAAGAGAACAAAGCAAATTTGATGATAAAAGTAAACTGGAAAGTTGTTTAAAATTGCATGCCCTATCCGAATCATGAAAGTTTTTAATTTCCAATAGACTGTCCCTTTAAATTCAGATGAACCTTCCTGGGAGCAACTTTAATAAGGCAAAACTCTTGCACACTCTGAATCGCAGCAAAACCCTGTATAGGGTTCGAAATAGACTCAGCACATAAAGTACATAGCTGAGCAAGGACAGACACCAAAGAATCATTACAAAGCAAACAAACTGGAAAGGGTTAAAGTATCAGAGGGTCTCCCTTCCAGAAGGTCAGTTAACAGAGCAGATGCCTGAGCTGCAGTAGTTTGCTGCACAGTAACAGTAAGGAAGTAGCTTAAAGGGACAGTCTCGACAAAAATACATTTTCATGATTCAGATAGGGCATGTCATTTTAAACAGCTTTCCATTTACTTTTATCATCAATTTTGCTTTATTCTTTTGGTATTCTTAGTTGAAAGCTACACCTAGGTAGGATCATACGCTAATTTCTGAGCCTTTGAAGGCTGCCTCTTATCAGAATGCATTTTGAAAGTTTTTCACAACTAGAGGGCGTTAGTTCACGTGTGCCATATAGATAACATTATGCTCACAACGTGGAGTTACCAAGTCAGCACTGATTGGCTAAATGCAAAAAGAACTGAAATATGGGGGCAGTCTGCAGAGGCTTAGATACAAGGTAATCAGAGGTAAAACGTATATTAATATAAGAGTGATGGTAATGCAAAATTGGGGAATGGGTAATAAAGGGATTATCTATCTTTTAAAACAATAAAAATTCTGGTGTAGACTGTCCCTTTAAGTATCAGATAAACTAAAGCAAATAAGCAATACAAAGCACACAAATAGTTATTCTGGAAGGGAAGAAAAGACACAGTGTAAAACCAATTAGCCTTTAAATGGACAGTTTATCCTAATTTTTCTTCCCTTTAATGTGTTCCCAATGATCCATTTTAACTAAAACTGTTTACAAATAGCTCCTTTACCTTTATATAAGCATAATGGGTGCATTCGGCAGTTTTGTTCATTACCAAATGCGTAAGTCAGAGGCTGCTTTTGGTATTCGTCTCTTTTCAGAGCCAAATATCCTCTTGTGCAAATCCAGATCTTAGTGTTTTTCACTTGCACAAGGGGACATTTGTCTCTGAAAAGAGATGAATCACAAAAGCAGCCTCCGACTTCTGCAGCCAGGGCCGGACTGGGAATAAAAAGCAGCAATGGAAAATTTGGAGACCAGCCCTATTTTCCTTTTTTTTCTTAAAGGGGATTACTGGGATACTCCTCACTCCAATTTTTCTTTCAGAATTATATTATATTAGTTTTTATTTATTTTTTTATTATTTTTATTTATTTTTTCTCAAAGGGAATTACTGGGATACTCCTCACTCCAATTTTTCTTTCAGAATTATATTATATTAGTTTTTATTAAAAACACAATTGCATCCATTAATCACCCCATTAAATTGTAGGTTTCCGGGGGGGGGGCGTGTCCAACCACCGACCAAGATGGCTGCTGATAGACAGTGCTCCACCTTGTAGTTCCTATAAACGGCTGTTTATTATTACTGAGACCTGCAGATCTGGCTCTTTCTGGCAGATCTGAACTCAGCACAACTCAAGGATCAGATTAATCTGTCTCTATCGGACCACCAAGAATCAGCAGTCCTGAATAGGGAAGGTACGTCATAGAGGCCTTGTGGAGCGGCCGATACCTTTTCCTACCCTCCCATATTATTCTGAAAAGTAAGACTAGCCAACCATTTGTGTTGAAGCAAATTCCTTTCTCTGAAATCAACTAGCTTTACAGCACTTTGCGCTTTAGAGGGGAACACATTATACTGTCATATGATAATGGAGGACGTTCTGAATGCTCTGGGGCAAATTCTGACGGACTTTGAAACTAACTTTTGCGCCATGCTACAGGAACCATTTATAGCTCAGCTATCTAGCAACAGTGTTGTGGAACTTGGATTAGAAACCCACGATTCCGATGCCAGTCTCCAACATAGTCAGGCCATACCACTGCAAAATGAGGGGATGCAGTTATCCTCTGATCGAGGTCTCTGTCCTACACACAATGCGGGTGATAATCGAGAAGAAAGAGAGAGAGTAAAATGTTGGCTGGGTGTATCTTTGTCAGACACGGAGCTCCTGCCTACCACTACTGTATCCACAACGCTGAGAGAGCTCTGTATTCCAAAGCGTGACCTATATGGGGGCTGACAGCGCTTATCTCTGGATTAAGTGAGATGGAAGAAGATCCCCGGTCACTAACTTCAGTGGATTACCTGCTGTATGGTATGATCTGTGAAGCAGCCTCCCCAAGCGACAGTTTCAGATTGGCTCTGAGATGCGGTGCGAAAGGTAGCCATCAGTTGAGGTTCTTGAGATTCGGAATTGGGCGATTTACATAAGTTATAATATCGGATTGCTACAGGGCTTCTCATATTTCATATGACTCTCTCTGTGGTGCACTTTGCAGCAATTTATGTTTTACCATGGACAGCTTGTATTAAACTGTAACTGCAGGACATTTAGTTTTAGATTATGTGACAGTCATTGCCACAAATTATACTGTTGCCCATTGATATCGTTTTGCTCCACTGTTTCAAGACATAATTGTTATAGGTTCCATGGTATTGTTAGGCATTTATTTTTATTTTTTTGGATGCCTCATTTATTTATTTACTCTACCTGCCCGCCATTAGCTTAGGCTGCCCAGGGGTTAAGCTATATAATAATGAATGTGTTCTTTGCTTTGTACATTAGCTTTCTCTGTTCTGAGACTTTAAAATACATGCATTTCAGTATATTTTCTTTTACTACCACATATGAGTACAAAACAGGGCCATACTATCTTGCTCCACCCACCCTCCCTTGGTTTGATATATAGGCAATAAGGTTGCTATACCTCATACAATTGGTCACACAGTGCTGTATATGTTATATGTTTTTACTACTAGGTACCTTTTACCCCCACCATAGAGCTTCCTATGTAAGCTTAGGGGCACAGACCCCATCTGTAACCCCTACTTGAATTTAGCTGTGTATATTTATAGAGATAACTGATATACTCCCTTCCCCCCTTAAGACCAGTTACGTTGTTGCTATTACTAAATATAACCTACACATGAGTGCTTCATTATAGTTTTGGACGATAAGCCTTTTCCTAATATATCTGTACAACTATAGTCCTGAGGACCCAAAAGGGGCCCTTTATGTTATATGCTTCAAAAAATCTTAGGATAGAGTTTATGCCCATTGATCACACAGGAAGCAATGTAATTATAGAACTTCTTTTGATTGTTAGTTTTATAATACTTAATGTTTTTGAAATGTAAGTTCTCATCTCTGATTTTCAATAAGGATTGTCATGCTTATGGTTTTGGCAGTGATGTATAGATTTGACAATTGCCCTTACGGGTTAAGGGCCTATGCTTATGATCCATTTGATATGTGTTGTTATATTATTTACCTCAATAAAAAAAATAAAAAAAAAAATAAAAAATAAAAAATTGTAGGTTTCCAGCCCCAGCTGCTGCCGCCCACCGGGAAATCTCCTGGTATACTGGTAGGCCAATTCTGCCTTGCCAAATGCACACCTCTACTAAATATACCATAACGTTTCTATACTTATGTATAGGCTATAGAAAAGCTGTATAATTATAGCCAGCAGAAGAAATTTACAATTCCAGGGGAAGGTAAAAGAGATAAAGTAATTAAAGGTTAATTTCCAATAGTTCTCGCTAAGGGCCTGATATTCAAAACCTTGCCACACAGACGAGATATTCTAGGAAGTCTTCTCAGTATGGTAAGGCCCTTAAATGAGATTGAGTAGAATGAGCAGTAATCCACTGTGGTGGAGGCTGACCTGACCTTCCAAGTAAGCTTTGTGAATCAAAAGTTTCAACCAAGAGGCAAAAGAAACAGCAGAAGTTTTCTGACCCTTCATAAGGCCAGAAAAAAGAATGAACAAACTAGATGTTTGTCTAAAGTCGTTAGTAACATCAATGTAATATTTCAATGCCCTAAACAACATTCAAAGAATGCAAAGCTCTCCTGAAGCATTCTTAGGATTAGGACACAAAGGAGGAGAAACAATCTCTCTGCTAAAGCTCTTTGAAGAAACAATCTTAGGCAAAACATTAAATGTAAACTGGAAAGTTGTTTAAAATTGCATCTAAATAATAAACATTTTATTTTGACTTTACTAGCCCTTTCATGTGAAAAGCACCGTGATAGGATATGAACAATCTCCATCATGGTTTTTTTAAGAAATTACTGGCTGCACAATGCCTATGTCCCAATATTACATAGATTATGAAGGATGCTCTACAATACACCTAATGAAGCTGCTTAGTCTCTCCGTCATCTAAAGTGTGGTGTAGTTAAATCCTCTTGATCCGATTGGGATGATTGACAGCCCCAGTTCACGCGAATGGGGCAGGGAGGCAGCATCGCACAGCTTTTAATAAATTATGTCTATTGTGTTCCTGTTTAGTTTGGTCACATGTTAACCAGGAGTTTGGAAAAACTATTTTATTAGTTTAGATTGGGCAAGATATAGTTTTATGTTGAAATAATTTTTATTAGGGAAGAATATGAGCATACTGAATCCATGATTACACAGGTATGTAATTTTCAAATTCGATACTAGTTATTCTTAGTCTCATATATAAACATTGAAACACAATATTTCCTGACCAAAAGTCTAAAAAATAAATTCACTGTGTCAAGATTCTTCCCCAAGTTTGATAAGAAAAAATGGAATAGTAAGGAAGAAATAGAGTGAGAGAAAAGGGGGAAAAACATATATTTTTTAAAAGTTGCCTGGGTGTCCTGTATGTGAGCTGTTTATTCATACATATTATAAAAGTATCTGATTTTGTTAATAATCTCTTCTTTTGTGGGTGATCCTGCTTTCAAATGGCATGCAATACATATTCTAGCTGCTGTACAAACTATTCTAATAAATTGATTTATATGTTTATTAAATTTCTTGTTATATTCATGAAGTAGTGCCTGAGGTAATGTCAATCATATTGGTTCCTCTAGTATGGAGCTAAGAAGGTTAGATAGGTCTTCCCAAACCTCCCTAGAATATGGGCAGTCCCACCACATATATTATACGTACCTAATGCTCCACAACCTCTATAGCAAAGGTTGGAGCCATTGATTACTGTATGTGATGTAATAATCGGTGTTAGGTACCATCTTGATATAGTTTTGTAGCAATTTTTGATCATGTCAGCTCTTAAGAGTCCCCTACATGAGTTATATAATAGTTGATTCCACTCCTTTCCATTTATTTCCGTTTCTAAGTTCAGTCCCCATTTATTATACAATGATGAATCAGTTCTATTTGCATTTTGAATAATTAAATAGAGTTGCGGAATTGCTTTTTTTGGCCGCCTGCCTAGTTTACAAAGTTTTTCTAATTGTGTCGCAGTCCCATCTGTTGACTTTGTTAAGAATGTACGTAGGTTGGATGATAATTGTAAATATTGGTACCAGTATAGTTTGAGTGGGTTAATTTTTTCTTGTAGCTTAGTGTAGGGCATAATTTTCCCTTTTTCTAGTATGTCTGCTATTTGGTATAGGCCTTTTTTCTCCTATTTGGTTAATACAGAGGGTGGGATAACTTATTACACAATTTAGTGGTGTATGAAGGGAGTTAGTGGGTAGAAGAGACAAGGTTTTCGTTACTTTAGCTCATTGTGTATACATGTGTGTCATCACTGGGTATGTCGTATGTTTTAGTAGTCATATTGTAATTGCCCCAGATCAACGTTTCAGGGGTAGTGAGACCATTGCTATCTGTTTCCATCTAGACCCATCTTATCTCCTCCTCCTTATTTGTTACTATAACCGTCTGTGCTAATTTAGCAGCTTGATAATATTGTTTTAGATTGGGTATTCCCAAACCCCCTAGTTGTCTATGTCTAGTGAGGATGTTCTGTGATATTCTTGCTTTTTTGTTGTTTCTTAAAAATTTGTTAAGCATAGATTGAGCGTCTTTCAGATCTCTGAAGGGGATCTTTATTGGTAGAGCTCTAAATAAATAAAGAATTTGGGGTAGAACATCATCTTAATTGTTGATATACGTCCATACCAAGAGAATCGATATAGGCCCCATTTTAGCAGATCCTGTCTAATATTTTTCAACAGTGGGTTATAATTAGATTTATATAGATCTGAGGAATGTTTGGTTGATTTAATCCCCAAGTACGTTTTATGTTTTGTGACCCAAGTAAAGTTGAAATTAAGTTCTAGAAGTTTTTTGGTATGATTTGGGAGTTTAATAGCCATAGCTTCAAATTTGTCAATGTTAACTTTATAGCCTGATATAGATGAGAATTGTGTTAGGATGGTATATAAATTAGGTAGCGATATTAGTGGTTTGGTTAATGAAAGTAACAGGTCATCAGCGAAAAGAGCTATCTTATACTCCTTTTCACTGATTCATATTCCTGTAATATCTGGGGATTGTCTAATCTGTAATGCTAATGGTTCAATACATATGGCAAATAGCAATGGTGAAAGCGGGCAACCCTGTCTGGTACCATTAAAAATGGGAAATCCCCTAGATTGATGGCCCATCACTCTCACCCAAGCTGAAGGGTGAGAATATATGTTTTGAAGTGCAGTTATAAATTGGCCCTTGAAACCCATTCCCTCCAACACCGCCCACATATAATTCCAGTACACCCTATCAAATGCCTTCTCTGTGTCTAAAGATAGCAGCAGAGAAGGCGTTCCTGTCATATCTAAATAATCTATTAGGGAAACCATACGTCTAATGTTGTCTGGCACTTCTCTATTTTTCACAAATCCTACTTGATCTGGATGGATTAATTTGGGTAATATGTGTTTTAAACGGTTTGCTAGAATTTTATTAAATATTTAAATATCCTGGTTAATTAGTGAAATTGGGCATTAGTTTTTACACATCGTTTTATCTTTACCTGGTTTGGGGATTACTATTATTTTGGAGTGGAAATGTTCTGTGGGTATATTATTGCCCTGGAGAATACAGTTACAAAATTTAGCTAAATGTGGTGCTAGGGATGTCTTAAAAAGTTTGTAGTATTCTCCAGGGATTCCGTCTGGCGCAGCTGCTTTACCCTGTTTCAATTCTTTAATGACAACTAGGACTTCTGGTGTGGGGCATTTAAGGGATCTAAATATTCTTTCGAGTTTTCTGGTAGCTTAGCTTTATTCTGATTTTTTTTTAGGAGATTACTTGTTTGTGTTTTGTATAAAACTTTGTTCCTGTCATAAAGGGTGCTATAGAAATCAGAGAATATATTTACTATTTCCACCAGGTGTGAGGTTAATTATCTGCTAATTTTACGTAAGGTCGGTATTGATATGTCTCTAATTTTGTCCCTAAGTTTATTTGCAAGGAATCTATCTGGTTTATTTGCAAAACTGAAATATTTGGTTTATAATCTTTGACTAGCCCGTATAGAGTCTTTTTGTAGAATTAGGTCTAAAGATTGGCGCTTTAATGTCAAGTTCTTCAATATGGAGAGCGACCCAGTTTCTTTATGGCGTTTCTCTAATTGAGATATTTCACATTGTAATTTGTGTAATGTAATTTGTTTTTTATTATTGAGCTGTGCTTTCATTTTAATCAACAGTCCCCTCATATATGATTTATGAGCTGCCCATGGTACATTTGGGTTAGATGTTGAATCAACATTAAGATGCCAGAATTCTAGGAGATTTTGAAGAATGGTGTCTCTATGTAAAGGATCTTTGAGTATGAGGGGGGGTCATATGTCCAGTTTTTTTAGAAATGTAAAAACCTCTCATTTCTGCTATTATAATGGAGTGGTCAGACCAAACACAAGGACTGATAGAAGAGGAGACCAGATTGGGTACTAAAATTTGACTTAAAAATATATAATCAAGTTTAAAGTATCTTTTGTGGGCTGCTGAATAGAAAGTGTTAAAAAGAAGTGTTTCCGTATAACAGTTTCCAAGAATCTAGAATATTGTGTCCCGCCAATATATTTAGCACTTTTTAAAATTTTATTATTGTACCTAATTTGAGATTGGGTGTGGTCAGTTTGGGGGGGGAGGATTCTGTGTTTGTAGGGTAATATTATAGTCACCTGCCATAATTAGTCTAGTGTGGTTCCAGTTGGTCAGTAAATGTGAGATATGGGAGAAAAGAAATGTTCCTGTTTATCATTTGGGGTATAGATATTGCAGAAAATCACTTCTGTACCTTGTATTTGTCCCTTAATTATCAAATATCTACCTTCCAGATCTATTAATTTATCTATTACTGTCAAATTTAGAAAAGGAATGGAATAGTATAGATACCCCTCTTTTTTTGCTAGTGGTGGTAGCATAAAAATGTAGAGGGAATTGGTGTGACCAATATTTAGGAATATTGTTTCTTTCATTGTTTGTTTCCTGTAAAAAGATTACATTATTTACATTGGGTTATGGCATTCCTGCATTGTATACACACGTTGTGAGAGAGTAATACAATGTAAGGTGAGGTCATGTGTATGATTCATGTGATCGTAATATCTAATATGAGCATTTGCATTATTTCCTCGTAGTCTTATAGCCATTTCCCTCTTTCCCACAGGAAGTACTTGATAGTGTTGTATGTCTTGTACTGAATTCCTCTGTAGTGAGATAGGATTCCGGTGGCCGACTCGAGAGACCCCCTCTATAAAGATAGGGACATTTAAGCAAGAAGAAGTTTGATTAAAGTCAGTAGCATCAGGAAGAAAAGATAAGCAGAAGTTAAGATAAAAAAAGAAGTAGACAACCAGGGCCGGTGCTAGGATTTTTGGCCACACAGGCGAGGATACATTTTGCCGCCCCCCCCATGATTACATACCATCCCCATTGCTAGTTAAAGGGATATGAAACCCAATTTTTTTCTCTCATGATTCAGACAGTGCATGCAATTTTAAGCAAATTTCTAATCTACTCCTATTATCAATTTTGTTTCCTTCTCTTGCTATCTGTATTTGAAAAGTAGGAATGTACGCTTAGGAGCCAGCCCATTTTTGGTTCAGCACCTGGGTAGCTCTTGCTAATTGGTGGCTAAATGCAAATTAAAACCGTGATAGCAAAGCAACGCAAATAGTGGTAGCTCTGCATAACAAATCAAACAGTGGTAGCACTGCAAACAAATCAAACAATGGTAACGCCACGTAACACATCAATCAGTGGTAGTACTGCATAGCAAATCAAACAATGGTTATGCCACATAACAAATCAAATTGTGGCAGTGTTGAATAACATATATATATATATATATAGTCCATATGTAGAAAGTAACAGCACCACTGCATCAATATTCTTAAAGGTGAATTATTTCTTTATTGGAGATATCACAACAAATAAAAGCGACGTTTCGGACCTACATGGTCCTTAATCATGCATGATTAAGGACCATGTAGGTCCGAAACGTCGCTTTTATTTGTTGTGATATCTCCAATAAAGAAATAATTCACCTTTAAGAATATTGATGCAGTGGTGCTGTTACTTTCTACATATGGACTGTATCTGTTTGGGTTCTTGCTGATAGCCCATTGTAACGAGCACACAGCCAGGCTAAAGTAATTCAATAAGTGCTGGACTCTATCTGTTTATTTTGTGTATATATATATATATATATATATATATATATATATATATATATATATATATATACACATATATATATATATAGTGTGTGTGTGTATATATATATATATATATATAGTGTGTGTACATATTTATGTATACAGTATATATATATATATATATATATATATATATATATATATATATATAGAGTGTGTGTGTGTATATATATATATATATATATATATACACACACATATACATACACATACACAGATATATTTAAAATTGTAGCTAAACCTAACACACACAGACAATAACACAAACATAGACGCACACTAACACAAACACAGTACACAGAGACACACAGACACACAGACACCAACACAGAAACAGACACACAAACACTAACACAAAGACACAGATGCACTAACACAGACACAAATTAAAAAAAAAGAATGACTTGATTAATTAAGCAGATATGATAAAAGACTAGGTGAAGCTTTGGGATATGCTGTCAATACTATTTTTCTATATGTCTGCATCAGAGTCAACACACTCTGTCCTCACGAGCAATTTAAGCCCGGCATTCTAATTTCTGCTGCCCTCAGCCTGCAGTGAGGGTGCTGAGAGCTCCAGCAGAACCCAGGATCAGCAGCAGCATGACACATCTCTTTCCATTAGAATAATTAAACATTAACCAATGTTATTAGACATTATAGACAAAATATACTTTTTTTTTTTACACCACCGCAATATGTTCAGTAGAAATGGGTATAGCTAGTGCTGTGCTATTTATAACTTATGATTTGTTACAGAGGCATGAGCAGGGTAACTTGCCCCCCCAAAAAATAACTGGCTTTAAAGCCCAACAACACAGCAACGGATCATATTATTAACCCCTGAGCTTCCACAGATTCATGTGTTGCAGTTATTTGGCAAATGATTACTTGGACAACAAAAATGCTAATCTAATATATTTGTGTAAGCATATGTCAGCAGCGAGCCTTTAACATAATATTTAAAAGTTTAAATCCGTGATTCTCAAGCATAGTTATGTGACACGCTGTAACCTGACACAGAATGGGGACTGGGGTTAAAAAAAGCCAGGCTAAAGGCCTCAGTCCTGACCCCACCCCCCCATCCTACCTCACTGATCAGTACCGGACCTGGTCTGGCTGGCCTGTCTGGGTGGGCGTCACTCACGTGGCTCATTGAGTCATATGGCGCCAGGCATCCCAGACCCTGCACAATTTCCCTCTCATAGTCATAGGACTCATAGGTAGCAACTTAGGCAGACAGGAGGCACAGCTGCACAAGCGAACTCCACGGCACACGCCCACACGTCACACCACCTCCACACGCCCACAATGTAGCTGGCCCATCTCTACTCGGGGGGCCATGTTGTAAAACTAGTTAGAACTTGTAGGTTGAGATGGAAGTTGCAGCCACTCCAGCCAGGCAAGATTTAAGATTAATGCTGCCTGACTGAGTTGCTTGACTCTCTGAGTCTCCCTCCCCTCCTGAGTCCTCTTGTGTGTGCGCATATCGCATGTTAAGTTAAGTTGTCAATGTCATCAACAACAAAAACATTTTACACGCTTTAGGCAGATGATCGGCAGTGGCACCTCCCGCTCTCAGCGCCCCCCTGCTGAAGGAGCTCTAAGGTGGCTGCCTATACTGCCTTACACAAGTGCCGGCCCTGCAGTCAACAAAAACATGTTAGATAACATTATATACTTAAATTAGTGTCCTTTGAATTAAACCTTTATCAGTTTCTGGTTCTCTGTAAGTAGACATTTTTCACTTGTTTTTGGTTTCTGTTTGGAGACTTTTGTCCATCGTGGTCTTTGCGACTTTTCTTGCATGGCAGCAGATGTAGTAGGTTCTTCACCCCTAGATGATATTGGTTGGTCTGGGTCCTCTAGTCCTAATGCTGCATATCTGGGATATCTTGAGGGTCTTTAATTATACATGTTACATTGTCGTTGTTAATTATCAGAGCAAAAGGGTGCCCCCATCTGTATTGAATCTGTCGCTTGTGTAGAATAGCTGTTAATGGGCGCAGAGCATTTCTTCTTTGTAAAGTCCTAACACTTAAATCATGATAAAGTTGTAGTACATTCCCTTGAATTTTAAGTGTTGCTTGTTTAATTGCTGCTTTGAATACTTTTTCTTTTTCAGGGAATCTCAGGAAGGCCACTATTATATCCCGTGGAGGAGCATTTGGTTTAGGCTTTGGTTTCAATACTCTATGAGCTCTTTCCAGTTCTATTTCTGTGTAAAGTGGAACTTCTGCCAGCATGGTAAATAACTGTTGAAGATAAGCTGGTAATTCTTCTACACTAATGTCTTCAGGGATCCCCTTTATTCTAATATTACATCTTTGGCTTCTATTTTCCCTATCTTCTAGTTTGACTAGAAGGTCTGATATTGTGGTGTCCAAACTTTTTTCGAAGAGTGCCAGATTTGATTAAGTGAACATGTGCGAGGGCCAACCATTTTGCCTGACATTCTTTAAACCATTTAAATTAAATGCAAATTAACTATTTTATGCAAAGTTTATTGAAAACGGCATACTTTTCATTTTGTGACTTGGATGACAAATCTAAACAGGTGTTAAATCACTCTGCCTTTAATATAAAAAAACAGGAAGCTGAAATGTACTTGTAAAGTACATTACACAAAGTAATAAAGGTTGACTGTCAACTTTTAAGTTAACAAAATGTGAACAGGAACATAACACCAATTATACATGTGTTCAAATATATTTATAACTGATTTAGACCAACTGACATTAACTGAGATTTTACAATGTATTCATCTCAATTGAAAAAAAAACTTGCCTGCACTAATGGGAAGGGTGAAACTGAGATCTGGACTGCAGCACATAGACTAGGTCTGGTTCAAAGGCCGTGGTTTTGATCCGCAAAATGTCACACAGGTGAGAGTCACTTAGTCTTGTCCTCACGCGGTTCTTGTTAAAGTTCATAACAGAGAATGTGTGGAAGCAGCGTCCCTCACTGTCAACTTTTCGTTTCTTATTTGTAGTTGCCATTATAAAAATTGGCAAGATTCCTATATGCTCCCTTGTCTGCTTTATAAATGTATCCTGAGTGCACAGTCCTGCCTGCCTGTCAGTGTGTTGTCTGTGCAGTTACTGCTCCTTGTCAAGGTGTTTGGTAGGCAGATTTTTTTTCTTCTTCAATAGCCCTTAATGGTCGCCCTTGTGGCTGTGTGTGGTGGTGCAGGGAGAAGGAAAGCACAAATCTCGCGACTACCGAGATCTCGCAAGATTTGTGTTTTCCTTCTTCCTGTGCCGGCTGATGACGTCAAGTCCCGCAGCGAGAGATCCCAGGAGTCCTGAGTGGCACTCGGGGACTCACTGGGGGGGCCGTAAGATCTATATTTGGGCAACTTATCTGTGGGGCCTTATCAGTCCGGAACGTGTGCCGCAATTGGCCCGCGGGCCGGACTTTGGACATGCCTGTTGTATGGTTTTGCTGAGTAACCTGGTTTGTTGTGGTCTCCATTTCATCCGTTAGGTTGTCTTTAGATTCTTCCAGTGCATCAACTCTGGAACCTAGATCTGTTATATCTTGTTTGATGTCTGCCAAGCTCGCAGAAACTGATTTATGCATGTTGTCAATTTTGTCCCACAATTTATTAAAATGTTTAGACATATCTTGTTTGGATACCAATAGATTAAAGTCTGCTCTAGTAAAGGGTTGAGAATTAGAGGTTAATTCTTGATGTTGTGAAGTAGTCTCTTCATCCTCTGTGTCTTCCTGAACTGGAGGTTCCGCTTGTTTATCCCCTTTTGTAGGTTTGAAGAATTGGTTCATAGGGGCAGATTTCCCTGTTTTCTCAGCTTTAGATATTTTTTACTACCATATCTTCTAAAAAAAACTATCTATACTTTGTTCAATAGTTTGGCTGTTGCCACAGACCAGCTTGCATAAGGTGTATAAAAAGACCCAATGAAAAGTCCAATGGATATTAACAGGTTGTTGTAGCTGCAGTATTGTTCCAAAGATGATCACCATATTTCAGTGTTCCGTCATCTATCTTTAATGTAGAGAGCTACACTATCAACGTGGAGTGAATAAAAAGCCATATGTATATATATGCTCAAGTAGTAAAAAGACAACTCCAGGGGAAAAACAAAGCACAATAAGGTTATGAAAGTAGTGGTATATACTGATTAACCCTTGATAGGTACAAGGTCTCTGTTATTTTTTAATTATCCATTTAGGGAAGCCTCAGATAGGAAGGGCAAGATAGTTTTAGATTGTGTTGTGAAATTAATATTAGTTGTGTATTATATATTTGCTAGCCCAAGGCCAATAGTAACCTTAGTTACCTATTTTTTATTGTATTTTTACACACAAATAAATACATTATTGGATACTTATTTGTAGTGTTGTCTGTTTTTAATATAATAAACTGTCAGATGGGCTAACAAATTGTAGGCACAGCAGAGAGGTAAAATAATATTGTAAAATAAAAAATAAAAAAACAACTTGTATAAATAAAGTTTTGTATGTGTATGGGCATGATTAAAAAGTTGCTGAGCTTTAAAAACAGTGTATCACACATATAAGAGTGGTAAACTATCATATTAATGTTTAGTTTTTTTCATGAAAAAAGGGATAGTCTAGTCAAAATGAAACATTCATGATTCAGATAGAGCATTATTATTTTTATTATTATATTTTATTTATGAAGCACCAACATATTCCACAGTGCTGTCCATGGGTGCAATTCATTTAAATAAAACAATATCAAATTTGTAAGAGACAAGACAAAATTTTACAAACACATACAGGAGGAATTGAGGGCCCTATACCTGTGGGTAGGAGGTTGAGAACCAGGAGATGAGGACTGCAAGATTGAGAAAGATTTTAATGCAGAATTATATGAGGGAAATGTTAGGTAATTGAAATTAATTTATTACTGAGTTGTGTTGTAGGCTTCTCTGAACAAAAAAGTCTTCAGGGGGCATTTAAAGGAAGAAAGATTAGGGCAAAGCCTGACAGCATGAGGGAGAGTGTTCCAGAGGGTAGGTGCTGCACGACAGAAGTCCTGCAGTCCAGCATGAGAGGAGGTGATAGTCGCAGATGTAAGGAGCAGGTCATTGTTGGATCTTAGTGGGCGGGCTGGAGTATACTTGTTGATTAAAGAGGATAGGCATAATTTAAGCAAGTACATTTATTCAGAAGAGGAACAACAAAAGCTGTGTGTCCTTTTTTATATGCAACTGAGGAAAATAGACTTTAATATTCTTATATAAAATGAATTAGTATAGATGGGATTAAAAAATAATATATATTTTTTATTATCACCAATAGGACATTAGCCAACGTACCATCTAAGGTGTTAAGTAACGCAGCTCTGGCCGTCAGCAGCAAAGCCATGCTGTTTCCGAATGCCACCTGGAGTGAGGCATGTAATAGTGCGCCTCACCACTTTCAGGGAGACCCGCACTATTACAGAGCTAAAAACTTGCAATGTACAGGATACGTTCGTGTTGTTAAGGAGTTAAACACCCCTTATTTTTGTGTAACATTTTTACTTTATCCCATGCTCCATAGAAAGGCCAAAAAGAAAATTCTGTAACCTGAAAATGGGAAAAATTTTAATTTACTCAAATACAAGAGGTAATTAATTTCCTATTAAATGTATATTAAACCATTTGAGATTGTTACATAATGTTTAACCCCTTGGCTATAAATCCTTTTTTCACACCCCTGTACTAGGTTGATAATCTGCCGCTTAAATTCACTTATATCTTCAATATTTAAACCACTAATCTAATAGTAAAAAATTCATCTACATATTATTATTCTGACTAATCTTTGCTTTAAATACATTAATATATTTAGTATTTATTTGTTTAGTATCCATTTAAATATCCCCAGACAAAAACACACCCAAAGTATGGTGGGACAAGATCACCCAAGTGTATATTATTTGTATTGCTATTTGGAAGCTAATACATTTTCGCTTATAATGCAGTGTTCTCCCCAGGACTGTTTTAGAGGGTGAACCACCCGGCAGATTTTACAGACCACCCGGCTAAAATTTTAGCCAATATTAAGTTAAAATTAGCTAATATTAAAAAAAATAATAATTATTGCACAAATTATCATTAATGCATTTGTTAAATTATGCAATTTAATTGTTCTTTGGATAGCAGAAAATTATAGAATATTAGAAAGTATTAAACTGCCCCCACCCGGCTGCTTTATAATGCCACCCAACTGGCAAAATTGTCTGTGGAGAATTGTATATTTTTACAATTTATGGTAACAAAACAATCATTTCCAGAGTTTAAACCAATCATTATAATATATTATTAAGCAAATCTACCCAAACTATGTTCCAAGGGCCACATCCAGCCCCCTAAGAGTTTTTGTGTTAACCTCAGCACCACTGAACAAACAGCAATCAATATAATTTGCAGTATAAGCAAAAACAAAAAAAAATTAACTATGCACTTCTCATTATGTAGCTTAGCATGTGATTTGTACACAATTTTGTAAATTTAAGTAACATGTGCAGGCAAATGTGTTAATAGTAACTAGTTGCCTTCTATGTAATTGTAACTAAAAATATGATGACCAACATTTTATTTCAAGGTGTTATCTTTAGCATAAATGTGAGTATAATATAAAGTGTATATTATTATAAAAAGAAAAAGCAGTTGATGCAAATTGTCAATTGCTAAAGAGTGACACTAGCCGCACTAAAGCTACAAAAAATATTTATTAGGTTTGCTTGAGCGTTACAAAAACACATCATACCAAATATATACATATATTACAAAGAATAAAAAAGTGAAAAAGGCAAGATATCCACACAATCAAGATGTAGGACTATTCTTTCATGATTCGGATAGGGCATGTAATTTTAAACAACTTTCCAATTTACTTTTATCACCCATTTTGCTTTGTTCTCTTGCTATTCTTAGTTGAAAGCTAAACCTAGGAGGCTTATATGCTAATTTTTTAGACCTCGAAGGCCGCCTCTAATCTAAATGCATTTTGACAGTTTTTCACCACTAGAGGGCATTTGTTCATGTGTTTTATATAGATAACATTGAGCTCATGCACATGAATTTACCGAGGAGTGAGCACTGATTGGCTAAAATGCAAGTCTGTCAAAAGAACTGAAATAAGGGGGCAGTCTGCAGAGGTTTAGATACAAGGTAATTACAGAGGTAAAATGTGTATTATTATAACTGTGTTGGTTATGCAAAACTGAGGAATGGGTAATTAAGGGATTATCTATCTTTTAAAACAACAAAAATTCTGGTGTTGACTGTCCCTTTAATGTAAAAAAAAAATGCTCATTGTTTGTTTAGGACTTTTTTTAGGCTGGTAACAAATCTCTAGTAAAGAAGGTGTTACATGAACACACTCCAAGTAAGAAGGCAAAGTGAAATAGTTAGGAGCACTTAGTACAAAAACATGCTACAAATCTGTTTAGGAAGTGTAAAAGTACCTCAGAGCGATCAATCCTAGAGGTGCAAGCACAGATTAGTGGTGGTACTTTGTTTCCCATTTATAACCGGATTGGTGCCATATGGGCCTCCACGCCAGCCTTTGTGGCGGATCCTAATGCACCTTTTTGAACTTCCATTGTGTGCGATGCAGCACCTTGAAAAACAAAGATTTCCATAGTATACCAGCTGTAGTATTTTTTCATCTGTATGAGGTTACGCGCTCTGAAACATCTGCAGGATATATACAGCCTTTTGTATGAGTTGCCACTCAGTCGTTGTGCACATCAATCGGGCTTGTTGCCAGGACGATGTTTTGCCCTTCCCATTTAGGGGCTGGCCAGTGCTTCGTCAGGTGCTGTGTTACAAAACCGGCTTTCCTTTATTCATAAATTGTATTAATGTCACAACTTATTTAAAGGGACCATTCATAGCATTGGTAAACAGCCTATTTAGCGGGATCTTTATATTGTAAACATCCATCTTATCTGTATTAGTGGATGATATATTTTTCAATCAGCATGGCATTTTCCTTCAAAATTTCATACTCAAACCACCAGATATAGTTATCAATGATACTGCATGATTTTCAATTCTAAATACATCTATTGTTATTTTTCCTGAAAAAAATTACTAGGAAAGGAGTTCAAATAAATACAAACATATTACAGAAAACAGACATATTCCATTTTCTCATTAAGACCTGTTGGTGCCAGTGTTTGCAATTTATACAGCTCGCTAGTTGTATGCCACAAAAGCAGCCTATCTCACCTCTTATTCACTAGATGTTCAGTACCAATCACTTTGCGTGCATTATTGTCATTATGATATTCTAGAAAGTGTCTTGCCACAGGGCTACTAAGTTCCTTAATCTTTATGTCATTTCTTTGCTCTCTCACTCTGTCGTTCAGTTCTCTGCCCATTTTGCCTACATAGTACCTAGGGCATGAACACTACAGTAGGTAAATGACCTACTAGCAAATGCTTAAAACATTTATTTTGCAAATATGTCTTCAGCAATGCAGTTAAAATTTCTGATACATAAATAAAAAAAAATATCTTAATGTCCCTTTAATGTCAACAGCACATGCACCATCCATAGTGCTCAGCAGGACTAAGCGCTTGATGATCTAAAATTTTCCTGCATGGTGAGAAATGTCATATAGACCCTTGTTAGGGACTCACAGAATGTTTTAAGAGAAGGGGCTGAATAACAATACAGTGGATGTGGAGTATATTTAAAAAAAGAAGTTAAAATAATAGCTTTATTGATGATATATATATATATATATATATATATATATAGATAGAGAGAGAGAGAGAGATGGAGAGAGAGATATATATAGAGAGAGATGGAGAGAGAGATATAGAGAGAGAGATGGAGAGAGAGAGAGAGAGATAGAGAGAGAGATGGTGAGAGAGAGAGATGGAGAGAGAGAGAGATGGAGAGAGAGAGAGAGATGAACCAGGAATTCCCAGTGAGTTGCAAGCTTAAATCTATAGAGGGAATGAAGCAGACTATAATGCAGATTCTTCCAGAGCAGAGCAAATGTGACAGGGAGCACCCTGTACTGATAGCATACTTTTCTCTGAAGCACATACAAATCATATTACTCTGTTTTCAGTATAATTTACTTAGCATTCGTTCCTAGTTTTGCATATGTATTTTTTCTTTATTTTAATAAGCACAATGTAGAATTTGAAAGAACTCGCTACATTCAGCGAGATGAAACTGCGAGACCTACAGGCGTAATATGTTAAGATCATTCCGATACCTATTGCAAGGAAACTTGATATACACCCAAGTAACGCCCCTGCTCAGCCCACTCGCTGCTAGACTCATTTCACAGTAGAATTAGAATAAAACCTTCACATTTTTACATATTGTTTACAATTTCAGTTTTTTTTTCCAAATTTCTGTGTACCTTAAGGGGACATTCTAGTCAAAATTGAAATGCACATATATGAATTGCATCTTTAAAACATATTTACAATACACACGTATAGCCAAGAAATCATCTAGTAAAACATATCAGTGTTTTACTTGTAGCATCTTTCTCTGCACGTACATGTGAAGCATAGCTGGATATTCTGAGTGCACCAGCATTTAAATATTGCAGATGTCTAGAGAGCCAGTGGGGGGCTTGTATCAAGTCAGCAATGATTGCAAATTGAGTCACTACCAGATGATACCAGCACCTTAGGCTCAAGTGCTGCGTTTAAAATGCTGGTGCACAGAGCATACCTAAATACACACTTGAATCAGATATAGCTTTTACTAAAATATTTTTTGCTAATACATGTGTATTGCAAAATGACTTCTATTCAAAGCTGAAATGCAGCCATGTGCATTCCAATTTTGGCTGGAATGTCCATTTAATTATAAGTTTAATCGTCTATATGAAACACATTTTTCTGCATAATTTAAGGATGATTTGTATAGAATAATGTAAACTTATGATTTGCTGCAGGTTTTTAACACCTATTTGAATGTGTACTGTTTATGCAATTTTAATATGTGCGATATGAATCCAGGGTAAACAACATACATTAACCTGACACAGCTTCAGTTTGTGCAATTGTTCTATGACGGAATAATTCCATCATTGGTCATTAAGGGGTTAAATATGTTTTGAAAATACTACGTTTATTGAGTACTTTCCTGTATGTATATATCTCCCCATCACATACAGAAACATAGGTTATGTCCCTTGGCCAGATACACAGATTACAGGGTAAAATGTGTCTTTAGATCATCCCACCAGGGACTTCATAGCACTGAAGTATCATTTTAGATCAGCTTGTCTGAGAACAGAGATTTAGGCCTCTAGTTATCAACGTGTCCACTTTCCTGCCTTCGCCAGTTCAATACGCCCGCCTAAGCTCGCCTACCATCGCTGCCGCGGACCTGAAAAAATTTGCCTAAGTTATCAAAAAAGCTGTCAAAAAGCCGCGCACCAAGTACGGGGCGATGAGCAGCGGACTGTGAGAGTTATCACTCATCCGATCTCGCTGCTCTTTTGCTTTTTTACAGCTTTCTTGCTAGCCTGTCACTAAGCACCCACACTAAACTACACTGTTCTACCCCCTATACTGGCGCCCCCGGAGCCCCCCGCAACTAAATAAAGTTAGTAACCCCTAAACCGCCGCTCCTAGACCCCGCCGCAACTGTTATAAATGTATTAACCCCTAAACCGCCGCTCCCGGACACCGCCGCAACCTACATTATACCTAGTAACCCCTATCCTGCCCCCCCTATACCGTTGCCCTCTATAATAAAGTTATTAACCCCTATCCTGCTGATCCCGCACCTCGCTGCAACTAAATAAATAGTTTAACCCCTAAACCGCTGCTCCCGGACCCTGCCGCAACCTATATTAAATGTATTAACCCCTAATCTGCCCCCCCTACACCGTCGCCACCTATAATACATTTATTAACCCCTATCCTGCCCCCCACTACACCGCCACCACTGTAATAAATGTATTAACCCCTAAACCTAAGTCTAACACTAACCCTAACACCCCCCTAACTTAAATATTAATTAAATAAATCTAAATAATATTTCTATTATCAACTAAATTAATCCTATTTAAAACTAAATACTTACCTATAAAATAAACCCTAATATAGCTACAATATAAATAATAATTATATTGTAGCTATCTTAGGATTTATTTTTATTTTACAGGTAACTTTCAATTTATTTTAACTAGGTACAATAGCTATTAAATAGTTATTAACTATTTAATAGCTACCTAGATAAAATAAAGAGAAATTTACCTGTAAAATAAAAACTAACCTAAGTTACAATTACACCTAACACTACACTACACTTAAATAAATTATTCCTATTTAAAACTAAATACTTACCTGTAAAATAAACCCTAAGATAGCTACAATATAATTAATAATTACATTGTAGCTATTTTAGGATTTATATTTATTTTACAGGTAACTTTGTATTTATTTTAGCTAGTTAGAATAGTTATTAAATAGTTATTAACTATTTAATAACTACCTAGCTAAAAGAAATACAAAATTACCTGTAAAATAAATCCTAACCTAAGTTACAATTAAACCTAACACTACACTATCATTAAATAAATTAAATACAAATAACTACAATTAAATACAATTACATAAACTAACTAAAGTACAAAAAATAAAAAAGCTAAGTTACAAAAAATAAAAAAATAGGTTACAAACATTTAAAAAAATATTACAACAATTTTAAGCTAATTACACCTAATCTAAGCCCCCTAATAAAATAACAAAGCCCCCCAAAATAAAAAAATTCCCTACCTTATTCTACATTAAAAAAGTTCAAAGCTCTTTTACCTTACCAGCCCTTAAAAGGGCCTTTTGTGGGGCATACCCCAAAGAAAACTGCTCTTTTGCCTGTAAAAGAAAAATACAACCCCCCCAACATTAAAACCCACCACCCACATACCCCTAATCTAACCCAAACCCCCCTTAAAATAACCTAACACTAATCCCCTGAAGATCATCCTACCTTTAGTCGTCTTCACTCAGCCAAGCCACCGATGGAACTGAAGAGGAGATCCGGAGCGGCAGAAGTGATCCTCCAAGGGGCGCTGAAGAAATCTTCCATCCGATGAAGTGATCCTCCAGGCGGCGCTGAAGAAGTCTTCCATCCGGGCGATGTCATCTTCCAAGCGGCGCTGAAGAAGTCTTCTATCCGGGCAATGTCATCTTCCAAGCGGGGTCTTCAATCTTCAATCTTCATCCCGCCGACGCGGAACATCCTTCTTTCCCGACGGACTACCGACGAATGAAGGCTCCTTTAAGGGACGTCATCCAAGATGGCGTCCCTTCAATTCCGATTGGCTGATAGGATTCTATCAGCCAATCGGAATTAAGGTAGGAAAAATCTGATTGGCTGATTGAATCAGCCAATCAGATTGAAGTTCAATCCGATTGGCTGATCCAATCAGCCAATCAGATTGAGCTTGCATTCTATTGGCTGATCCAATCAGCCAATAGAATGCGAGCTCAATCTGATTGGCTGATTCAATCAGCCAATCAGATTTTTCCTACCTTAATTCCGATTGGCTGATAGAATCCTATCAGCCAATTGGAATTGAAGGGACGCCATCTTGGTTGACGTCGTCCCTTAAAGGAGCCTTCATTCGTCGGTAGTCCGTCGGGAAAGAAGGATGTTCCGCGTCGGCGGGATGAAGATTGAAGACCCCGCTTGGAAGATGACATCGCCCGGATAGAAGACTTCTTCAGCGCCGCTTGGAAGATGACATTGGCCGGATGGAAGACTTCTTCAGCGCCGCCTGGAGGATCACTTCATCGGATGGAAGATTTCTTCAGCGCCCCTTGGAGGATCACTTCTGCCGCTCCGGATCTCCTCTTCAGTTCCATCGGTGGCTCGGCTGAGTGAAGACGACTAAAGGTAGGATGATCTTCAGGGGATTAGTGTTAGGTTATTTTAAGGGGGGTTTGGGTTAGATTAGGGGTATGTGGGTGGTGGGTTTTAATGTTGGGGGGTTGTATTTTTCTTTTACAGGCAAAAGAGCAGTTTTCTTTGGGGCATGCCCCACAAAAGGCCCTTTTAAGGGCTGGTAAGGTAAAAGAGCTTTGAACTTTTTTAATGTAGAATAGGGTAGGGAATTTTTTTATTTTGGGGGCTTTGTTATTTTATTAGGGGGCTTAGATTAGGTGTAATTAGCTTAAAATTGTAATATTTTTTAAATGTTTGTAACCTATTTTTTTATTTTTTGTAACTTAGCTTTTTTTATTTTTTGTACTTTAGTTAGTTTATGTAATTGTATTTAATTGTAGTTATTTGTATTTAATTTATTTAATTTATTTAATGATAGTGTAGTGTTAGGTTTAATTGTAACTTAGGTTAGGATTTATTTTACAGGTAATTTTGTATTTCTTTTAGCTAGGTAGTTATTAAATAGTTAATAACTATTTAATAACTATTCTAACTAGCTAAAATAAATACAAAGTTACCTGTAAAATAAATATAAATCCTAAAATAGCTACAATGTAATTATTAATTATATTGTAGCTATCTTAGGGTTTATTTTACAGGTAAGTATTTAGTTTTAAATAGGAATAATTTATTTAAGTGTAGTGTAGTGTTAGGTGTAATTGTAACTTAGGTTAGTTTTTATTTTACAGGTAAATTTCTCTTTATTTTATCTAGGTAGCTATTAAATAGTTAATAACTATTTAATAGCTATTGTACCTAGTTAAAATAAATTGAAAGTTACCTGTAAAATAAAAATAAATCCTAAAATAGCTACAATATAATTATTATTTATATTGTAGCTATATTAGGGTTTATTTTATAGGTAAGCATTTAGTTTTAAATAGGATTAATTTAGTTGATAATAGAAATATTATTTAGATTTATTTAATTAATATTTAAGTTAGGGGGGTGTTAGGGTTAGTGTTAGACTTAGGTTTAGGGCTTAATAAATTTATTACAGTGGCGGCTGTGTAGTGGGGGGCAGGATAGGTGTTAATAAATGTATTATAGGTGGCGATGGTGTAGGGGGGGCAGATTAGGGGTTAATAAATTTAATATAGGTTGCGGCAGGGTCCGGGAGCGGCGGTTTAGGGGTTAAACTATTTATTTAGTTGCGGTGAGGTGCGGGATCAGCAGGATAGGGGTTAATAACTTTATTATAGAGGGCGGCGGTATAGGGGGGGCAGGATAGGGGTTACTAGGTATAATGTAGGTTGCGGCAGTGTCCGGGAGCGGCGGTTTAGGGGTTAATACATTGATTATAGTTGCGGCGGGGTCAGGGAGCGGCGGTTTAGGGGTTAATATGTATAGAGTAGCTTGCGGTGGGCTCCGGGAGCGGCGGTTTAGGGTGTAATAACTTTATTTAGTTGCGGCGGTGTAGGGGGGACAGATTAGGGGTGTTTAGACTCGGGGTACATGTTAGGGTGTTAGGTGTAGACAGCTCCCATAGAAATCAATGGGATGTCTGGCAGCAGCGAACTTGTACTTTCTCTATGGTCAGACTCCCATTGATTCCTATGGGATCCGCTGCCTCCAGGCACGCTGGGCCGGAAAAGTGCCGAGCGTACCTGCTAGTTTTTTGATAATTAGCAAAAGTAGTCAGATTGTGCCGCACTTGTGTGCGGAACATCTGGAGTGACGTAAGAATCGATCTGTGTCGGACTGAGTCCGGCGGATCGAAGTTTACGTCACAAAATTCTACTTTTGCCGGTCTCTAGCCTTTGATAACTAAGGCGAATCAGCCTCGCCACAAATACGCTGCGGAATTCCAGCGTATTTGAGGTTGACGGCTTGATAACTACCCCCCTGTGACAATCGGTCCCTAAGACACAATTTAAACTGCTTTAGAAATGAAAGTTTACCAAACTGACTAACTTGTACTAAGAATTGGCAATTCACAAAACCTGAGCTGCATCAGTTTGCACAATAAGTCTGAGAATTCTGTTAAATTGTTTACAGCATTTGTTCACTTGACAAAAGTCCCAATAATGTCCATATAAAATCTTAGCTTCATAGCAACATAAGCCTTGGTCTAAGGTTTCTTCTTTTTGTTGTCCATCACAATATTTTTATCCTCTGACAGTGCAGACTTTGCTGATGGAGCCTTGAAATACCAGTCGACTGGGTTCAAGAGCTGATAAGTCTTTTTGTGAATCCAATAAGGGTTCAAAATAACCATGACTAATAAAATCCCACTGAAGAAAAATGCTAAATATACATAAGAAACAGAACGTATTAAACTATCCCAATACCACAAGCAGACCCACCAAATGTGGTAAAGAAGAACCATTCGGCAGTGGAATATGTGCACCATTATCCATTGGTTTATTTTCCAAAACACTGTGTCTGACCATCCAGCCTAAAAACAAAGAAAAAATAAATAAATATGCAAATTCCTTACATTCAGAAAGAAGACCAAATAATTTATCTACGAAATTCCCATTAACTTTAAAGGGATATTAACCTTTTCGCTGCTTAGCCATTTTCACACCCCTATGCTAAATGTGTTTTTAGAGTCTTGGCCCTTAGTCTTTTTTCAGAAGTCTAAGCATTTTTAGAAAAAAAACAAAACTTACTTTGCAAAAGAAATCATGAGAAATCGCCACCATGGATTGAAAAAGAAAAAAAATACTTTTGTGTGATTTTCTGTGGAGTACATGGGAGTCATTGTTTCCTAAATACTTCAAAAACATATTTAGCATCATAAGTTTATACTTATATGGTCAAATATGAAAATCAATTTTTTCTTTCATGAATCAGATAGAGCATGTAATTAAAAGCAGCTTTTTAATTTACTCCTATTATCAAATTTTTGTCATTCTCTTGGTATCTTTATTTGAAAAGCAGGAATGTAAAGCTTAAGAGTTGGCCCATTTGTGGTTCAAGTCCTGGAAAGCTCTTGCTGATTGGTGGCTAAATGTAGCCACCAATCAGCAAGAGCTACCCAAATTACACAAAAATCTGAATTCCCAGAGGGGTGACTTAACCCTTTATGAAATCGTATGCATTTTTCTATCTCCAGCCAAAATCACTCAGTATAGCAAAAATAAATATTTGTACTAAAAGTAATCCTATATAGGGTTTCACAAAACATCACCCGTTCCTACATTCTCCCAGTTCTCCCATCTATTTTGATTCTAACATTTTGTTTTAGTAGTTCGGACAAAAATCATTATGAGCCCCAACATCAACCGTACTAAAAACAAAATGAGGCAAGCGGTTACTGCCAGGTTTTCAGTCTAATTTTAGCATCATTTCATAGTTATAAGGGCATGAACCCCCTTATTGGAATAGTGAAACATCACTTTTTAAAATGCATGGTATTATGATCTATTCTTATGATGATGGGGTAATAAAAGCCTATAAAAAGCATCAGAACCCCAAAAATAGAACCTAAGTTGAGAGCTATTTGTCATTGTTGTGACAATCAGATTGCTGCTTTCAAATAAAGGGTCACAAGTTGGGCCAGGAATTTTAGAAGTGTGGTGCGCAGCTGCAATTAGCGGCCTTCTAATTGCCAAAGAAAAATGGCAAAGCCATGCATATCTGCTGTTTCTGCATAAAGGGGACCCCAGAGAAGCTTTTTACAACCATTTGTCTTATGACTGCAGTAGTTGTGTGAAACCCAAAGTTAAAGTTAAAGATTTTTTTCATATGACCCTATTTGGCGGTCGAATAGTGGCGTGAAATACACCAAAATGAGCATAGTTCAATACCTTGGGTTGTCTTATTTAAATATATATAACGGTTTCATAGGTAAATTAAAAAAAAGAAGAAAAAAAAGCTCTAATTCTGCTTAAATGGATTGATAGCAAAAATGCTAAAAATTCTCTTGCACTTTGGGCAATTTTTTCTCTGAAATTATCGGTAGTGAAGGGGTTAAAAGGCACAAGACTACTTATTTGATTATGAGCAAACCCCTCTGTCTTTGTGTTATATGCTGTCTTTAGGGGATAGGGACAGATTTGGCGCCACTACCCTCCATACAGTAAATACATTTACATACAGTAAATGGCAACCACCTACTAATGACAGTGGTATGAGACCCTATACTGGAAATGGGGGTTCCCCTCTTTAAACTGGGGTCTCATACCCCTTTATGTTTTATCTTTTTTGTTTTATATATAAAAGTGTACCCTCCTCCCCTCCTCAAACACAGTACAGCTGTCTACTTGTGGTAGGTGATCATCATTACCATGTGGCCACCTAAAAAATTAGTGAGGGGGTGTAACGCCCTCATTTGAAAGAGGAGAATTCCCTCTCATACCCATCTAGTTAAATCAGACAGGGAGATAGTAACACTACCCCCCAGTAGAAATCACTTTCAGTTTCTAGTTAGGCAGGTGCATCCTATGGGGATATAGAATCTATAGCATGTATTCCCCGCTATTGTGACACCATGGAATGTAGGAAGGCTATTTCAATGAAAAGATTGGAAAATAGGGGAGCCTTAACATACACAAAATTTCACTGTAAAAGTTTGTGGACCTCTTACAGTGAGCAGTGCGGGAGGCACAGAGAGTATTTTCTAGGCACACTGTCACTTTTATAAATTCACCATCTCACATCAAAATGTAAATGTGATTGAGAATAAGTAAAACAACTTATTAATATATTAAAAACACTGGAAAAAATGAATACACAAGTAAAACCAAAAAAATACTCATCCTTCACTCTATCTATTATATCTAACAGTATGTGCCCTAGTAAAACTATAACAGTGCTATTAAACCAAGGTCAGTACAACAAGGGTGATTATCCCCATTGATCACAAAATATCCCTATGCAAATAAGCTATTGAAGGGAATTAAACGTTCATGATTCAGATAGGGCATGCAATTTTAAACAACTTTTCAATTTTTTTTTATCATCAAATTTGCTTTGTTCGTTTGGTATTCTTTGTTGAAAGCAAAACCTAGGTAGGTTCGTATGCTAATTTCTAAGCCCTTGAAGGCCGCCTCTTGTCTCAGTAAATTTTGACAGTTTTTCACAACTAGACAGCGGTAGTTCATGTGTGCCATATAGATAACATTGAGCTCACTTCCGTGGAGTTATGTATGAGTCGGCACTGATTGGCTAAAATGCAAGTCTGTCAAAACAACTGTAATACGGGGGCAGTCTGCAGAGGCTTAGGTACAAGGTAATCACAGAAGTAAAAAGTATATTAATATAACAGTGTTGGTTATGCAATAATGGGGAATGGGCAATAAAGGGATTATCTATATTTTGAGCAGAATTTCCCTTTAAGTGGCTTACATTGCTACGCAAGGTGATATAAAAGGGAGCATCATCTTTACTCTTGTCGTTTACAGCTCCAATTATTTAATAAAGCTAAGTGTTCCCAGCCTTAAGGGCTTTCAATCAGCCTAGAAACATTAGACCTGATGTAAAGATAAGAAGACATCATTCAAGAATTGTTAGATCATAAGTATAAATGGTTTACATAAACAAGACAAATGCCATGCATCATAGTGCTATTGTGCCTTCTATATGATAAAATACACCCTACATATTTGTTTGAGAGAGATGAAGGATTACAGCCTCACCTCACACCTTTGCACCATCACTGACTCTCCCCATTCTAAACTCCTTTCTGCTTTTTAAATTTATTTAGCTGTGTGCAGGTGACCTCCCCCCAGGACCCATAAATGTCACACAACACAGCTTATCCTGAAATGTCTTGAAGTCCTTATGCATAGGTTCATTACAAGCCATGTGACTTAAGTCTTGGAAACCCAATAACTCACACAATTAACAGTTGGGTAAAGTGCCTTTAACCTTCTCTCTTCAGAGTGTGAATTCAGATATTAGAGCCGAAAAAGACAGAATTAAATTATTTATATGTTTAATAACATAAGACAAATAGAAGTTACACAAAGAAATAACATTTCAGATTAACCCTGGCAATGCTGAGAACACAATACCTCCTCTGCTGGGAAGCTAATCCAGGTATTAACTACTCCTCATGAATTGATCATGACAGGTTCCATTCTGGATACGGAACAATTTACAAAGGGGATAAGGTGTTATTAAATTTAATGGACGCCAAAGGATAGTTGTGTAGTGCAAAGATAAAAGAATAAACCATTGTCTAAATCCAAACTGAGATAGTGTAATTCGTAAAAACTGCCAATCCAACCTATTGAAGGTTTTCTCGGCATCCATTCCCAGGATCACAGCAGGAGCCTCCCCTCTCTTAGCAAATTCAATTAATTGTAAAATTGTGTTATCACAGGCTTCCCTGGCTGGGATAAAGCCAACTTGATATAGGTGGGTAATTTGTGGCAGAAATCTATTAATCCTCATGGCTACTATTTTGGCATATAATTTAATATTTAAATTGAAAAGGGAAATTGGACGAAAGTAAGCAGAGCTATCTTTCGCCTTTCCTGGTTTAGGGAGGACCACAATCCTTGCCACTAACATAATAGGGTGGAAAGACAATCCATCTACCTTTTCAAATACAGATAATAAGTTGGGCATAATATATTTTTGAATGTTTTAAAATATTTTGCTGATAGGCCGCCTGGGCCTGGTCTTTTCCCAGGCTTCAAGTTTTTTATGGTGTCTAACAATTCTTCCCTGGAGATAGGGTGATCCAGTTGATTAATCATATTTTCTTGCCGGATTGCCGGTAGAACTGTGCATTGCTCTAGATTTACATGTACGTTTTATTTTGCACATAGTTTACTAAACAATACCAGGAAGCAAAATTGTACAAGTTTAATTGGAAAAGCGAGAGAGGCACATGGCAAAAAACACCCTGTGCAGAAATTCCACACTACTATCCCAGAGGTGCTTCTCTAGTATACAACCTTCAGGTAGTACAGACCTGCCCGATCTGCGCCAGCTCCCTGCCTCACAGAATGTCTGCTATGGTGTTTACCAGTCCTACATAGGTAACTGCTGCAGGAGTCAGTATAGCACTTCATTTAAAAGCTAGTGGGGTTTTTAGTGGAAAAATACTAAAGCAAGAATAGAAAGAATGTTAGATGGCTACAAAAATCATTTGGAGAGTGTTATTTCTGCCAAAGGCAGCATTAATAGGTACTGACTGGATGAGTACCCAAACTTCTGCACTTGTCCCATTTACTGTTTCATTCTTTTACAATCATTCAGCAAATAAATGTTAACTGCATTCAAATTTTCAGAAATATGACTGCAAAGCTTGTGCTAACTTTTTTTTCGCTTAGAAAATCAACTAAATAACTTATTTGTTCTGAGGTGGCAAAATGTTTGCATACAATTGTAACTAATATTTTAGCACACAGCAGACATGATACTGTGCAGTTATATTCGTATCAATGTTACGTTTTACATATGATAGCAAATTTCAACAATCTGTGCACTTACAATTATTTTCACAGGTGTCTTTATTTACTTTATGAAAAATCCTTAAAGTGAAGGTAAACTTTGGTGAATGAAAGCCGTTTTTTTAAAAATAAAATCCAGCTTCCTCCAATCACAGCATGGCCTCAGGCAATGACCACCCTGGGGGGAAAGCCGTGATTGGAGGAAGCCGGATTAGTCATTGCTGACGTGTGAAGAGAGGATTTTCAGGAGGGGGAAGCTGCTCTGGCTGTGAAAAGAAAAAAAGTTAAGTTTTTAATCAAAATGGCTGCTTTGTTAACTTTGATGAATGAAAGTGCCCCTGTTTTTAATAGTATTTTTAAAAAACGGGATTTCATTAATCAAAGTTTACCTTTACTTTAAGTAGTTAGTGGATTTGTATATGCTAAAGGGACAGTCTACTTGAAATTTTTACAGTTTAACCCCTTCACTAATGGGACTTTCAGAGAAGAACTTGCCTAAAATACCGGAGATTTTTTAGCATTTTTGCTATCACTCCATTTAAACAAAAATAGAGCCTTTTTTTGTATTTACCTGCCAAAACTATATATATATATATATATATATATATATATATATATATATATATATATAGGTCCAAACAGATCGCACTCCAGACTTCCAAAAGCAGCAGCCCAATATATATAGAATAAAAGAAAGAGCTCACTCCTATCCTTTCATCAATACCTCATTTAATGAATGTTTTCAGACCATAAAGTCCGTCCTCAGACAAAAAAGTGTGTACAGTGAGACTTAACCTCTACCAAGCTTAAAAAACAGTGCAGCAGCTAGACGTCACTCTTTTGAAAAAGGCCTGTGAGAGGCCAAAACGCGTCGACCAAGAATCTGATAAGCCTTATTTCTACATCTACTTTAAACATACTACACTATATTGATTATCTTTCACAGATAAATCCAGCTAGGAGCAGATCTTTCACAGATAAATCCAGCTAGGAGCAGAACATCCACTAAAATCTCTGGATTTCCACCTGTGGTCGCAGCACTAACCCTGCAGCACCCAGCTGCACTAATCTTGCAACACCCAACTGAACCTTAAGAATAATTTTTCATTCACTAACTTTCATCACTTAGACTATTATTGCACCTACGAATGTATTTATCTTAACTTCAACACATATTTTCATCTTTTTTTATCAATGGCATCTTTTGGCAATTTCTGCTAAAAAAAATTCACATTTTTACATTTTTGTATTTGTATCCTTTGTTGAAGGATTAACTCCCCCCCCCACTATTTTGCCCTATTTTTTGAGCTTTCAGTCACATCCCCTTTTTTCTCCTACACCATCACTAATGAGGGATCATCTATAACATAACTATATTGGACTCTACCTAAGTATACGCTTGGAAATTCTACATCATGTTTTCACTGAATCTGGGATTACAAGTTACACTCAACTGATAGGAACAATTTGTGACTTCTCACTACACCACGGCCAAGAGTGCCCCATTTGTGTACCAAGGTGGTGTAGTACTGCTTTAGTGGTACTTTCTTTAGTGGTACTTTTTCCATGTATATACAGTATATACAGGGAGTGCAGAATTATTAGGTAAGTTGTATTTTTGAGGATTAATTTTATTATTGAACAACAACCATGTTCTCAATGAACCCAAAAAACTCATTAATATCAAAGCTGAATAGTTTTGGAAGTAGTTTTTAGTTTGTTTTTAGTTATAGCTATTTTAGGGGGATATCTGTGTGTGCAGGTGACTATTACTGTGCATAATTATTAGGCAACTTAACAAAAAACAAATATATACCCATTTCAATTATTTATTTTTACCAGTGAAACCAATATAACATCTCAACATTCACAAATATACATTCCTGACATTCAAAAACAAAACAAAAACAAATCAGTGACCAATATAGCCACCTTTCTTTGCAAGGACACTCAAAAGCCTGCCATCCATGGATTCTGTCAGTGTTTTGATCTGTTCACCATCAACATTGCGTGCAGCAGCAACCACAGCCTCCCAGACACTGTTCAGAGAGGTGTACTGTTTTCCCTCCTTGTAAATCTCACATTTGATGATGGACCACAGGTTCTCAATGGGGTTCAGATCAGGTGAACAAGGAGGCCATGTCATTAGATTTTCTTCTTTTATACCCTTTCTTGCCAGCCACGCTGTGGAGTACTTGGACGCGTGTGATGGAGCATTGTCCTGCATGAAAATCATGTTTTTCTTGAAGGATGCAGACTTCTTCCTGTACCACTGCTTGAAGAAGGTGTCTTCCAGAAACTGGCAGTAGGACTGGGAGTTGAGCTTGACTCCATCCTCAACCCGAAAAGGCCCCACAAGCTCATCTTTGATGATAGCAGCCCAAACCAGTACTCCACCTCCACCTTGCTGGCGCCTGAGTCGGACTGGAGCTCTCTGCCCTTTACCAATCCAGCCACGGGCCCATCCATCTGGCCCATCAAGACTCACTCTCATTTCATCAGTCCATAAAACCTTAGAAAAATCAGTCTTGAGATATTTCTTGGCCCAGTCTTGACGTTTCAGCTTGTGTGTCTTGTTCAGTGGTGGTCGTCTTTCAGCCTTTCTTACCTTGGCCATGTCTCTGAGTATTGCACACCTTGTGCTTTTGGGCACTCCAGTGATGTTGCAGCTCTGAAATATGGCCAAACTGGTGGCAAGTGGCATCTTGGCAGCTGCACGCTTGACTTTTCTCAGTTCATGGGCAGTTATTTTGCGCCTTGGTTTTTCCACACGCTTCTTGCGACCCTGTTGACTATTTTGAATGAAACGCTTGATTGTTCGATGATCACGCTTCAGAAGCTTTGCAATTTTAAGAGTGCTGCATCCCTCTGCAAGATATCTCACTATTTTTGACTTTTCTGAGCCTGTCAAGTCCTTCTTTTGACCCATTTTGCCAAAGGAAAGGAAGTTGCCTAATAATTATGCACACCTGATATAGGGTGTTGATGTCATTAGACCACACCCCTTCTCATTACAGAGATGCACATCACCTAATATGCTTAATTGGTAGTAGGCTTTCGAGCCTATACAGCTTGGAGTAAGACAACATGCATAAAGAGGATGATGTGGTCAAAATACTCATTTGCCTAATAATTCTGCACACAGTGTATATATATATATATATATATATATATATATATATATATATGTAATAAAGTTAGGGAAAAAAGGGGGATAAGGAATATTCAAGAGGGCGCAACACTCAGAAAGTAAGACCCTAAATATGGGAGTCTGTTTTAAGTTAGTTTAAAAAAACCAGTTTACTGGAAAAGAGCAACTGGTTAATGTATATGTCTGGGTTTCCAAATGATAGAAATGCTGTAGATCAGAAAAAAAAGGTGATTATAGTTATTATTTAGTGTCACTATTAAAAGCTAATATTTAGTTGGATAACAAATGGTATCTAAAATGAATGTATACAATATACACAATTAACTTAGTTGGAATGCAGTTAACAATATTGTTGTTCTAGCCACATAACTAGTGTAGTACCCGCTGGATTGTGTGTGACAAATTAAGTGCACAAAGACATATATCAAAATGCAGCCACCTGTATCCAGGAGTGACCTAAATATTAGCAGAAGTCACTACGCTTGGTACTTTAAATATTATGATAGCCTAAGCGTACCATGCGTAGTAATAATAATAATGATAGGAGAGTTTCAATATCAATCTAAATCACAACAAAAATAGCCCAATAAAGTTCAATAAAGTTCAAAGTATAAGTCCAATATTGGTGGAAAGCTTCAATAACTGTAGGTAGATGCAAGTAATGCAAAATGTTTAGGCAAATATAACAATGTATCCACGTTCCACAACGAGCCCGTTGGGAGTATACTTACACTCCGTTACCTCAATCTAATGAGGTAAGTGCCGCGCAGTGTATAGGTAGTTCTCCCTCCCGGTATCTGTGGTATAGTGGAGCAGTGTCCTCTTACGATCCAGAGATCTCTTTAGCACTCTCTCTCGAATTTGACTCAATCATGTAAGAGAAAGGACATACAATAGTGCAACATTGTATGGGAATATCACACTTTTTATTTATTTAACAATTGTGCGCTTACATCAAATGACCTCAATAGTATGAGGTAATTAAAAGCATTGGTATAAAAATTCTTTGTCCTTTGACTCCTGAACAAATACTGATAAAATCTGGTAAAATCTGTGTACAATACAGATGAAACATACGGTATAAAACAAGGAACCTGACGCGTTTCGAAGGGATATGGAACTTTTGTGCCCTTCTTCCTCAGAGGTATTTACCGATTAATACATTTGCTGCGCTTAAATACACTGAAAAGCCGGGGCGGCGGCACGCCCCGTAACGCTAATAAGTGTAGCCATTGGTCTCTAAAGATCACATGCCGGTTAGTTTATACTATTGGTTTAAAGTCCGGTTGTGAGTGTGTCATGTGACACTTCATTGATGCCATTGGATCTCAATATTGTGTACACTGTTTCTGTAGAAACATCGTAAACTACGGATAGTGTCCGATCGTATGAAAAACTTAAAATAATTTTGTTAAAGTATGTTTGGTATAATCATTTAAGTGGTTGGAGCTTGTTTTAAGTAAACGTCTATAATATGTTAAATGTATATCAGACATAATACAAAAATAATAATGATATATTACCAATGTCAATTTTTTGTGTAGTTGTGTCTAAAAGGAGAGATATTTTACTATAGTGATAAAAATGTGAAAAGTTGAATAATCCATTTTCCCTTTTTATAGTGTAGATGTCTAAAAATCTCCAGAATGGGAGATCGCCTTGTTATTTAATATAATCCTAGGCTATATGGATTATATATTTATAATATTCCTTTAAAAAGATAATAGATAATAAGATAAATTAATGTAGCAAGTGTATATGATAGAAAATTGAGTGTATGTGCTGGAATAAAATTGGATAAATATATGAATGAATAAATTCTAATAGACTATTGGGAATTATTAAATCATTGATAACTATAAAAGTCCTCTGGATCCTCAAAAAAGACGAGTTTTATTACTGAAATAGCTCCAAAAGTAATTTTTAGGAAAAACCGGAATCTGAAAAACATTCTAGCACCTAGCCAATTGAAAGACAAACCAGGTACAAATAAAAATTGGCTTAGTAAATCCACAATTGGATTTTTCAAGTGCAACAGACGCAACTGTGTGGCTTGTGATCACCATTTAGGGAAAAATAAACCCACAAAGATGATCACTTCAGCTGTTACGAAAAAGAGCTATGAAATCAATTCATTATGTAACTGTTGCACAGAAAATGTGGTTTACATTTTAGAATGTGGGTGTGGCCTACAGTATATAGGCCGCACCACTAGACCCTATAAAAAAAGACTTTTGGAACATCTTAATAATATAGAAATAGGAGAAAAAAATCACAACCTCTCCGCACACTACCTCAAGAAACACAATAAAGATCCGAGTTGTTTAAAAGGATCGATTTTAGAATACATACCTGAAAAGAGAAGAGGAGGAGATAGAGAATTGGACATCCGGAGGAGGGAAACATTCTGGATCTATACTTTTCAAACACTAGTTCCCAAGGGATTGAATAAAGACATTGACCTTGCTGCCTATCTCACCTAATTCCATCCATCTATGTATATATGATACAATTCATTCCCAACGATTGTTCCTCCACTAAATAGAAAGTTTTTACTACAACTCTATCTAATCTAATTTAATCTATTTAACCAACTTATATCTTAGTTGAATACCCAGATAATGTAGTATTATTCAATCTCTGTTGGTAACTGTTGAATTCACCAATATGGACCACTAAAATTTAATTACAATATTAAACTATTTAGTGATCCATATCGGATCCATGTATTGTTCCTCTATAAGTACAAGCCCCATTTTGCATCTTATATTATCCCATACATTCCCATTCAAGTACAACATAAAGTATTATCTCTTTAATATAACATCTATTTAGTTTTATAAATTTCAGTTTATATGACATTATATTTATATTTTAACCATTAATAGCAATAATAATAATTATGCCAATATTAACTATATTTAATAAACATCGATTTTGGATTTTTAATACCAAATTTTCATCTCTGTACCCCTTTTTTTTTTTTTTTAAATAAATTTTAACCATCATTTTTTTATATATCATTACAACTATAGGATTTATTATAAGATATCACCATTTATCTAGTCCTGAAACCAGAGGACATTTATAGTTATCAATGATTTAATAATTCCCAATAGTCTATTAGAATTTATTCATTCATATATTTATCCAATTTTATTCCAGCACATACACTCAATTTTCTATCATATACACTTGCTACATTAATTTATCTTATTATCTATTATCTTTTTAAAGGAATATTATAAATATATAATCCATATAGCCTAGGATTATATTAAATAACAAGGCGATCTCCCATTCTGGAGATTTTTAGACATCTACACTATAAAAAGGGAAAATGGATTATTCAACTTTTCACATTTTTATCACTATAGTAAAATATCTCTCCTTTTAGACACAACTACACAAAAAATTGACATCGGTAATATATCATTATTATTTTTGTATTATGTCTGATATACATTTAACATATTATAGACATTTACTTAAAACAAGCTCCAACCACTTAAATGATTATACCAAACATACTTTAACAAAATTATTTTAAGTTTTTCATACGATCGGACACTATCCGTAGTTTACGATGTTTCTACAGAAACAGTGTACACAATATTGAGATCCAATGGCATCAATGAAGTGTCACATGACACACTCACAACCGGACTTTAAACCAATAGTATAAACTAACCGGCATGTGATCTTTAGAGACCAATGGCTACACTTATTAGCGTTACGGGGCGTGCCGCCGCCCCGGCTTTTCAGTGTATTTAAGCGCAGCAAATGTATTAATCGGTAAATACCTCTGAGGAAGAAGGGCACAAAAGTTCCATATCCCTTCGAAACGCGTCAGGTTCCTTGTTTTTTACCGTATGTTTCATCTGTATTGTACACAGATTTTACCAGATTTTATCAGTATTTGTTCAGGAGTCAAAGGACAAAGAATTTTTATACCAATGCTTTTAATTACCTCATACTATTGAGGTCATTTGATGTAAGCGCACAATTGTTAAATAAATAAAAAGTGTGATATTCCCATACAATGTTGCACTATTGTATGTCCTTTCTCTTACATGATTGAGTCAAATTCGAGAGAGAGTGCTAAAGAGATCTCTGGATCGTAAGAGGACACCGCTCCACTATACCACAGATACCGGGAGGGAGAACTACCTATACACTGCGCGGCACTTACCTCATTAGATTGAGGTAACGGAGTGTAAGTATACTCCCAACGGGCTCGTTGTGGAACGTGGATACATTGTTATATTTGCCTAAACATTTTGCATTACTTGCATCTACCTACAGTTATTGAAGCTTTCCACCAATATTGGACTTATACTTTGAACTTTATTGAACTTTATTGGGCTATTTTTGTTGTGATTTAGATTGATATTGAAACTCTCCTATCATTATTATTATTATTACTACGCATGGTACGCTTAGGCTATAATAATATTTAAAGTACCAAGCGTAGTGACTTCTGCTAATATTTAGGTCACTCCTGGATACAGGTGGCTGCATTTTGATATATGTCTTTGTGCACTTAATTTGTCACACACAATCCAGCGGGTACTACACTAGTTATGTGGCTAGAACAACAATATTGTTAACTGCATTCCAACTAAGTTAATTGTGTATATTGTATACATTCATTTTAGATACCATTTGTTATCCAACTAAATATTAGCTTTTAATAGTGACACTAAATAATAACTATAATCACCTTTTTTCTGATCTACAGCATTTCTATCATTTGGAAACCCAGACATATACATTAACCAGTTGCTCTTTTCCAGAAAACTGGTTTTTTTAAACTAACTTAAAACAGACTCCCATATTTAGGGTCTTACTTTCTGAGTGTTGCGCCCTCTTGAATATTCCTTATCCCCCTTTTTTCCCTAACTTTATTACACATTTTATTCTATCAGGTTCACTATTCCTGGGGGCACAGTTTTCTCTGGATAGATATTCATAGGCAGCAAATTCATCACTCTAGTCACATTTGAATATATATTTTTAGGGTGTTTTTACAGCGCTACCCCTACACCCATCTTTTTTGCTTTTATATATATATATATATATTTATATATAACTTTTATTCGCATATTATTATCAAGGTTGTCTACTGTCACATCTTACCAGTCTTTTTGTATGTTGATAAACATGGATCCATGTTAATGTACTATTTGAATATTCCACATAGGTACCTTTGCATATTATTTATTGTTTTAAACTTTTGTTTTAATTATTGTTTTAACTGTCAACATTTATTGTCATTAATAAATACACGTGTACTACCTATTCACATCCTAGCCCACTTCTAGTTGAGGCGCTCAGGCTACATCCATATATTCTTAAAAGTTCCTTATTGACAGCTAGAGGTCAAGACAGCCGGAGCATATAGGATTACACAGGCGCTAGGTATATATTCCATCAGTACCTATAAAACATTTTTTTTAATTGTTTTATTTATTTATTCCACATTTTTTGTTGTGTAGTGGTCCCCCTCTGCCGAGATTGTTAGTTAGGGATCCCCCACCCCTCCTTTTTTCTGTAGTGTAGCTCCCCATCTCTCCCCTTCATTTATTTATTTTTTCCGCATTGTAGGGCCCTCCCACTCCCTCCCTTCCCCCTCTGCTGCTGGACCGCCCACCTGCCTCTCGGATTCCCTCAGGCACCTCCCGCAGAGCAGTAATGCCCTGCTGGAAAATAGCTGGTGATTGGTGGCTGCACATATATGCATTATTATTGGCTCATCAGATGTGTTCTGCTAGCTCCCAGTAGTGCATTGCTGTTACTGAGCCTACTCTTCAACAAAGGATACCAAAAATTAAAAACAATGATAACAGAAGTTGGAAAGTTGTTTAAAATGGCATGCTCTTTCTGAATAACATTTAATTTTGACTTTACTGTCCCTTTAATTCAAAACATAAAATTAAATAGTATACTTAGTTTATCATCAAATAGGAAAGTTATCAACCTTACAAACGTAAGCACTGGAGAGTTATGGTATTGCATTTAGCATCACAATTTCTTTGAGTAAGGGTCGATCAAATTTATATAAATTTATACAATTTTGAAAAATACAGATATATATATATATATATCTTACCCTCAACATCATCCATGAAATGCAAGTGAAAGGTGTGCTCATCTCCAATAATAACGTTACCAAAACTAAATAATGTCCAGCTGTACTGTAAATCACTGCTCCAAAAACTCCAACTAAGGCAAAAATATGGTGAACTGCTAGATACACATCACATCTCCAAAAAATTAAATTGAACGTGAGAAGGGCTACATTGTCATAAAGGAAGAATCCAGTTGCTGTAAGTATAGTAAACCAAGACCAGTCCTGCTGGGAGCTGATCTTATCTGCTGTAAGAACTGGATCCACAAGCAACGCTCTCAGACCAGCAACAGTGCACTGTACTCCAAATACTGCTCGTGTGGCCGCAATGTCCCAAAATACCTTCTCTTTGGTAGAAAGGCCACGATAAGTAACACAGAGGAGGATAGAGATGAAGTGACAAAATACAAAAATTCCCAAATAGACAAAAAACCCAGCAGCAATCAGCTTCAAGCAGGTTTCCCACGAAGAATAATCCATTTCAGATTGTAAGGTGACCTTTGACGGCTGGTCAGTGAGCATCTGAATGGAGTAATAGTGTTTGCTGCTTTCATTAATAAGAAGTGTTTTTCAAGGATGATGATTTCCCATAGCAGTTAGAGGTAGACATGCTTATCTGAAAATGTAGTTTAAAAGAAAGGGTAGAATTAAAGGCTGGTGTATTAGAAGTCCATTGTATTGATCTAATACATACAAATATATATAACAAAACATCCAAACTGTAATCATTCTGCAAAGAATAATGAGTTGCCCTAATGTCTGCATCCACATAACACTTAAAGTAACAAAGCCAAAGTGTAGAATAGGTACCAAGAGAAAGAAGAAAAATATATAATAGATGTAAATTAGAAAATTGCATGCTCTATCTGAATCAGGAAAGAACATTTTTGGGTTTGATACCCCGTTAATAAAGTCTTGTTTTTCTTTCACAGGGGCAAGCAAGTTTTTGTATACAGTTGAGCCCTATACCGTTTACTTTAGAACTAAGTCATAATGTTGGCGTGCAAGTAAGAAAGACAAAAGAAGGCTGAATCTTATTGTAAATGTTATATATTAGTGTGCCAGTGCACACTAAGAAGGGCACCCCATCAATTATCCCCAAGTACCCAGGGCCAAAAGGAATTTTGCCAGGCACTATTGGCCAGTATTTTAGGTGACATGGTGACCTTTATCAGGCCGTACTCATAGCAAGCAGTTTAGAGTATAAGCAACGTTTTAAAGGAAATTTACTTTATGAAAATAATTGATCACGATGTAATAAAAACACACAAGAGTCAATAATAACAAACACAACAAATTATACAGAAATCTAGGTATCAATAAGTAGATTATTTACCAACTTCTTTTATAGGTGGTGGAAACAATGGTTCAAATTAAAATGTGAAGAGCAGGGAGGATTTGATTTACATAACCAATTAAACAACTAGTAAGACTCAATTTAAATCATGGTTTTCTACACAAAGACCCATTGTTACTGGTTGCTATAATCTTAATATTTATAATCAGATTGTTAGGGGTAATATGAACCTGACTGCAGCCATCTTGTTCCTCGCAGCCATCTTGTGATGATTAGCATCCATTTTGTAATGATTAGACTTTATTATAATGGGTTATTATGTAGTGGGAAATATGTGCATGTTATGTTAGTTTCTTTAGCTGTTCGGCCTTGTCAATGTACTTTGGCTATACGCCCAGAAGAAGATAATGTCAATAAGATGGTTCAGAAACCTTGCTGTCTCCGCATATGTTAGCTTATTATGACTATGAGATTATTGTTATGAGCTGGTGAATTCCCAGAATCACACTGTGCTCTACTGTGTAAAACTGTGTAAGATGACGCGGTCCTAACGTGTCATCCCCTTAACCCTGTATGCTGTTACTGTACACTATAAGAAATGCTTGCACTGTTCAATAAACAGGATTGGCTTTAGATCATATTGCTGTGTGGTCTGAGTCATTCTAAGGGATCCTTATCAGATAATCTACATCTGCCTCAGGTGGTACACTGGGCCCATGGCTTCGGCCTGACCTGACACTTACCCCCCTGGGGAAACACCTAACACAGATGAATGTTTCATTTTTAGAATAATAACTCTTCAGATTAGTTAACTACTGATTTGGTTATATACTATTAGAAATACATAGACAGATCATTAAGACATTATTGCTTAGTGAATTATCTCCAGTTTAATAGGCTAATCATTCACATTTGGACACATTTTCTGCTGTACTTTATTGGAAGCAGAAAAATAATTATTACCTTATTTAGTAATAACAACTTAAATATTTTAACTATATAACTATAAGAATAACTTTATAGGTTTCACTTTCATTTTTACTGCTTGTCCCTCCCTCCCCACACTTAGCTCCTGGTGCAGATCAATTCTACTGCAAACAATCTTCTGTGAATTGAACTTCTTGAAACTTAAGGGCAGGCCCATTAACCCCTTGCACTAATTTGACGTAGCTACTATATCACACTGTACTGCCCAGTGAACTGTGTCAACGCAGTACCTACATCCAACATAGAGGTGCACGTTGAGATCCCCACTGTCAAAGCTACAGCTGAGAACAGAAGGCATCTGCCTTAATATGGTAAGGGAGCACTGATTGTGATCCCTTACCATATGAAGCTAGATCGCCTATCGATATAGAGAGTGACACTGTCTGTGTCACTCTCTGTATTAATCCTCCAATGGTGCCAGTGGGAGCGGTCGGAGGGAAGAAGGGGGTTGAAAAGTATAAGCAGTAGAGAGGGAGGGATGGGGGCCCTACACTATGAAACAATATTGGCTGGAAGGGGGGACCCTACACTACAGAAATTGGTGATCTTGGTGGAGGGAGATTGAGTGGGGGGCCTACACTGCAAAAAAATTTAAACAAAAAACAACAATATTTTGTTACTGGTAGACTGGCTGCCAGTAACAAACATGGTGGGGAGCAACGGGCAGAGGGTTAAAAGCTGTTATGGGGGGTAATCATAGAGGTGGGAGGGTGAGGAGGGATCTACACTATAGAAATAAATAAATAAATATTAAAAAAATAAATAGATAAATAAAAAGCCTTAAAGATGGTGAAGAGAAGATAGGTGTTTAGGAGGGAACAGACAGGGATCAGGGGGTGGAAGGTGACAGGTGGGAGGGTAATCACTACACTAGAGAAAAACATAATTTATGTAAGAACTTACCTGATAAATTCATTTCTTTCATATTAGCAAGAGTCCATGAGCTAGTGACGTATGGGATATACATTCCTACCACGAGGGGCAAAGTTTCCCAAACCTCAAAATGCCTATAAATACACCCATCACCACACCCACAATTCAGTTTAACGAATAGCCAAGAAGTGGGGTGATAAGAAAAAAGTGCGAAAGCATATAAAATAAGGAATTGGAATAATTGTGCTTTATACAAAAAAATCATAACCACCACAAAAAAAGGGCGGGCCTCATGGACTCTTGCTAATATGAAAGAAATGAATTTATCAGGTAAGTTCTTACATAAATTATGTTTTCTTTCATGTAATTAGCAAGAGTCCATGAGCTAGTGATGTATGGGATAATGATTACCCAAGATGTGGATCTTTCCACGCAAGAGTCACTAGAGAGGGAGGGATAAAATAAAGACAGCCAATTCCTGCTGAAAATAATCCACACCCAAAATAAAGTTTAATGAAAAACATAAGCAGAAGATTCAAACTGAAACCGCTGCCTGAAGTACTTTTCTACCAAAAACTGCTTCAGAAGAAGAAAATACATCAAAATGGTAGAATTTAGTAAAAGTATGCAAAGAGGACCAAGTTGCTGCTTTGCAAATCTGATCAATCGAAGCTTCATTCCTAAACGCCCAGGAAGTAGAAACTGACCTAGTAGAATGAGCTGTAATCCTTTGAGGCGGAGTTTTACCCGACTCAACATAGGCAAGATGAATTAAAGATTTCAAGCAAGATGCCAAAGAAATGGCAGAAGCTTTCTGGCCTTTTCTAGAACCGGAAAAGATAACAAATAAACTAGAAGTCTTTCGGAAAGACTTAGTAGCTTCAACATAATATTTCAAAGCTCTAACAACATCCAAAGAATGCAACGATTTCTCCTTAGAATTCTTAGGATTAGGACATAATGAAGGAACCACAATTTCTCTACTAATGTTGTTGGAATTCACAACTTTAGGTAAAAATTCAAAAGAAGTTCGCAACACCGCCTTATCCTGATGAAAAATCAGAAAAGGAGACTCACAAGAAAGAGCAGATAATTCAGAGACTCTTCTGGCAGAAGAGATCGCCAAAAGGAACAAAACTTTCCAAGAAAGTAATTTAATGTCCAAAGAATGCATAGGTTCAAACGGAGGAGCTTGAAGAGCCCCCAGAACAAAATTCAAACTCCAAGGAGGAGAAATGGACTTAATGACAGGTTTTATACGAACCAAAGCTTGTACAAAACAATGAATATCAGGAAGATTAGCAATCTTTCTGTGAAAAAGAACAGAAAGAGCAGAGATTTGTCCTTTCAAAGAACTTGCGGATAAACCTTTATCTAAACCATCCTGAAGAAACTGTAAAATTCTCGGAATTCTAAAAGAATGCCAAGAAAAATGATGAGAAAGACACCAAGAAATATAAGTCTTCCAGACTCTATAATATATCTCTCTGGATACAGATTTACGAGCCTGTAACATTGTATTAATCACAGAGTCAGAGAAACCTCTTTGACCAAGAATCAAGCGTTCAATCTCCATAGCTTTAAATTTAAGGATTTGAGATCCTGATGGAAAAAAGGACCTTGCGACAGAAGGTCTGGTCGTAGCGGAAGAGTCCACGGATGGCAAGAGGCCATCCGGACAAGATCCGCATACCAAAACCTGTGAGGCCATGCCGGAGCTACCAGCAGAACAAACGAGCATTCCTTCAGAATCTTGGAGATTACTCTTGGAAGAAGAACTAGAGGCGGAAAGATATAGGCAGGATGATACTTCCAAGGAAGTGATAATGCATCCACTGCTTCTGCCTGAGGATCCCGGGATCTGGACAGATACCTGGGAAGTTTCTTGTTTAGATGAGAGGCCATCAGATCTATTTCTGGAAGCTCCCACATTTGAACAATCTGAAGAAATACCTCTGGGTGAAGAGACCATTCGCCCGGATGCAACGTTTGGCGACTGAGATAATCCGCTTCCCAATTGTCTATACCTGGGATATGAACCGCAGAGATTAGACAGGAGCTGGATTCCGCCCAAACCAAAATTCGAGATACTTCTTTCATAGCCAGAGGACTGTGAGTCCCTCCTTGATGATTGATGTATGCCACAGTTGTGACATTGTCTGTCTGAAAACAAATGAACGATTCTCTCTTTAGAAGAGGCCAAGACTGAAGAGCTCTGAAAATTGCACGGAGTTCCAAAATATTGATCGGTAATCTCACCTCCTGAGATTCCCAAACTCCTTGTGCCGTCAGAGATCCCCACACAGCTCCCCAACCTGTGAGACTTGCATCTGTTGAAATTACAGTCCAGGTCGGAAGCACAAAAGAAGCCCCCTGAATTAAACGATGGTGATCTGTCCACCACGTTAGAGAGTGTCGTACAATCGGTTTTAAAGATATTAATTGAGATATCTTTGTGTAATCCTTGCACCATTGATTCAGCATACAGAGCTGAAGAGGTCGCATGTGAAAACGAGCAAAGGGGATCGCGTCCGATGCAGCAGTCATAAGACCTAGAATTTCCATGCATAAGGCTACCGAAGGGAATGATTGTGACTGAAGGTTTCGACAAGCTGAAATCAATTTTAGACGTCTCTTTTCTGTCAAAGACAGAGTCATGGACACTGAATCTATCTGGAAACCCAGAAAGGTTACCCTTGTCTGAGGAATCAATGAACTTTTTGGTGAATTGATCCTCCAACCATGATCTTGAAGAAACAACACAAGTCGATTCGTATGAGATTCTGCTAAATGTAAAGACTGAGCAAGTACCAAGATATCGTCCAAATAAGGAAATACCACAATACCCTGTTCTCTGATTACAGACAGAAGGGCACCGAGAACCTTTGTAAAAATTCTTGGAGCTGTAGCTAGGCCAAACGGCAGAGCCACAAACTGGTAATGCTTGTCCAGAAAAGAGAATCTCAGGAACTGAAAATGATCTGGATGAATCGGAATATGCAGATATGCATCCTGTAAATCTATTGTGGACATATAATGCCCTTGCTGAACAAAAGGCAAGATAGTCCTTATAGTTACCATTTTGAACGTTGGTATCCTTACATAACGATTCAATATTTTTAGATCCAGAACTGGTCTGAAGGAATTCTCCTTCTTTGGTACAATGAAGAGATTTGAATAAAACCCCATCCCCTGTTCCAGAACTGGAACTGGCATAATTACTCCAGCCAACTCTAGATCTGAAACACAATTCAGAAATGCTTGAGCTTTCACTGGATTTACTGGGACACGGGAAAGAAAAAATCTCTTTGCAGGAGGTCTCATCTTGAAACCAATTCTGTACCCTTCTGAAACAATGTTCTGAATCCAAAGATTGTGAACAGAATTGATCCAAATTTCTTTGAAAAAACGTAACCTGCCCCCTACCAGCTGAGCTGGAATGAGGGCCGCACCTTCATGTGGACTTAGAAGCTGGCTTTGCCTTTCTAGAAGGCTTGGATTTATTCCAGACTGGAGATGGTTTCCAAACTGAAACTGCTCCTGAGGATGAAGGATCAGGCTTTTGTTCTTTGTTGAAACGAAAGGAACGAAAACGATTATTAGCCCTGTTTTTACCCTTAGATTTTCTATCCTGTGGTAAAAAAGTTCCTTTCCCACCAGTAACAGTTGAGATAATAGAATCCAACTGAGAACCAAATAATTTGTTATCCTGGAAAGAAATGGAAAGTAGAGTTGATTTAGAAGCCATATCAGCATTCCAAGTTTTAAGCCATAAAGCTCTTCTAGCTAAAATAGCTAGAGACATAAACCTGACATCAACTCTGATAATATCAAAAATGGCATCACAGATAAAATTATTAGCATGTTGAAGAAGAATAATAATATTATGAGAATCATGATCTGTTACTTGTTGCGCTAAAGTTTTCAACCAAAAAGTTGAAGCTGCAGCAACATCAGCCAATGATATAGCAGGTCTAAGAAGATTACCTGAACACAGATAAGCTTTTCTTAGAAAGGATTCAATTTTCCTATCTAAAGGATCCTTAAATGAAGTACCATCTGACGTAGGAATAGTAGTACGTTTAGCAAGGGTAGAAATAGCCCCATCAACCTTAGGGATCTTGTCCCAAAATTCTAATCTGTCAGACGGCACAGGATATAATTGCTTAAAACGTTTAGAAGGAGTAAATGAATTACCCAATTTATCCCATTCTCTGGAAATTACTTCAGAAATAGCATTAGGAACAGGAAAAACTTCTGGAATAACCACAGGAGATTTAAAGACCTTATCTAAACGTTTAGAATTAGTATCAAGAGGACCAGAATCCTCGATTTCTAAAGCAATTAGTACTTCTTTAAGTAAAGAACGAATAAATTCCATTTTAAATAAATATGAAGATTTATCAGCATCAATCTCTGAGACAGAATCCTCTGAACCAGAAGAGTCATCAGAATCAGAATGATGATGTTCATTTAAAAATTCATCTGTAGAGAGAGAAGTTTTAAAAGATTTTTTATGTTTACTAGAAGGAGAAATAACAGACATAGCCTTCTTGATGGATTCAGAAACAAAATCTCTTATATTATCAGGAACATTCTGCACCGTAGATGTTGAAGGAACTGCAACAGGCAATGGTACATTACTAAAGGAAATATTATCTGCATTAACAAGTTTGTCATGACAATTAATACAAACAACAGCCGGAGGAATAGCTACCAAAAGTTTACAGCAGATACACTTAGCTTTGGTAGTTCCAGCACTAGACAGCGATTTTCCTGAAGTATCTTCTGACTCGGATGCAACGTGAGACATCTTGCAATATGTAAGAGAAAAAACAACATATAAAGCAAAATTGATCAAATTCCTTAAATGACAGTTTCAGGAATGGGAAAAAATGCCAATAAACAAGCTTCTAGCAACCAGAAGCAAAGAAAAAATGAGACTGAAATAATGTGGAGACAAAAGCGACGCCCATATTTTTTAGCGCCAAATAAGACGCCCACATTATTTGGCGCCTAAATGCTTTTTGGCGCCAAAAATGACGCCACATCCGGAACGCCGACATTTTTGTCGCAAAAGGACGTCAAAAATGACGCAACTTCCGGCGACACGTATGACGCCGGAAACAGAAAAGATTTTTTGCGCCAAAAAAGTCCGCGCCAAGAATGACGCAATAAAATGAAGCATTTTCAGCCCCCGCGAGCCTAACAGCCCACAGGGAAAAAAGAGTCAAATTTTTTAAGGTAAGAAAAAATGAATGATTCAAATGCATTATCCCAAATATGAAACTGACTGTCTGAAAATAAGGAATGTTGAACATCCTGAGTCAAGGCAAATAAATGTTTGAATACATATATTTAGAACTTTATAAACAAAGTGCCCAACCATAGCTTAGAGTGTCACAGAAAATAAGATTTACTTACCCCAGGACACTCATCTACATGTTTGTAGAAAGCCAAACCAGTACTGAAACGAAAATCAGCAGAGGTAATGGTATATAAATAAGAGTATATCGTCGATCTGAAAAGGGAGGTAAGAGATGAATCTCTACGACCGATAACAGAGAACCTATGAAATAGACCCCGTAGAAGGAGATCACTGTATTCAAAATAGGCAATACTCTCCTCACATCCCTCTGACATTCACTGCACGCTGAGAGGAAAACCGGGCTCCAACTTGCTGCGGAGCGCATATCAACGTAGAATCTAGCACAAACTTACTTCACCACCTCCATAGGAGGCAAAGTTTGTAAAACTGAATTGTGGGTGTGGTGAGGGGTGTATTTATAGGCATTTTGAGGTTTGGGAAACTTTGCCCCTCCTGGTAGGAATGTATATCCCATACGTCACTAGCTCATGGACTCTTGCTAATTACATGAAAGAAATATTAACCTTACAAGCTATCATTGCTGGGAATTTCAGAAGTGTGGTGCGCAAGCTGCAAATAGAAGCCTTCTAATTTCCAAAAACCAATGGCAAAGCCATGTATGTCTGCTGTTTCTGAACAAAGGAAATACCAGATAAGCTTTTACACCTATTTGTCTTCTGGCTGCAATAGTTGTGTTTAAATAATTTCAGTGAGAAACTCAGTTTGTGTTACAGATAACGATTTTTTAATATGATCGTATTTACCAAAATTGGCCTAGATCAATACTTTGGGTTTGTTTACTTTAAAAAATATATATAGTTTTCATAGGTAAAAAACAAAAACAAAACAAAGGCTCTATTTCTGTTTAAACCGAGTGATAGCAAAAATGCTAAAATTTCTCTGGTATTTTGGGCACGTTTTTTTCTGGAATTCCAGTAGGAAAGCAGTTAAATACAGTAGAATTGCATTATTGACAAATAGCATACAGTATATGCAATAGAACTTCAAATGAGTAGTAGTTGTTTTTCTGGCAAATTTCATAGTTAATTCTATTTTCCTTCCACATGTAACACGTGACAGTCATCAGCCAATCAGAAAATACATACTGGCATGTGCAGATTGTGCACATTTAGATAAAATAAAAATTCTTTTTAAGATTAAATGCTCTATCATGAAAGTTTAATTTTGAATTTAGCACTTTAAGTGGTTGATTCTGTGTATTTAAATTTGCATAAAAACAATTGGATTAAGGTCTTTTTCTCAATTCTGTAGGCCTATAAAATTTTTGTTGTGACGAGGAATGTTATCTTTTTTTTTTGTTTGTTTTGTATGCCCAGAAAGGAAATGGGTACACATATTGTTAGATACTCTTCTTTTTGCTATGTACACTTAACGGATGTGTGAAGCTAGTATTACTGATGTACAGTTTGACCTTATTAATAAAAATTATTGAACAATCTCGGAATGTTTTCTCTAAAGACACAAATTAAAAAACAAATCCTTATTACAGGATGAATACAATTTGTGCTATAACAGCATTTTATTGAAAAAAAAAATCAGATTTAAATAATAATAAAAAAACACAGACTTGTGTATATATATGATGTGTGTATATATATATATATATATATATATATATATATATATATATATATATATATATACCATATAAAGAGAAGGGCTTATGATGCATATACACAAAGCCAAAGCGTAACAAAGGCTGCAGAAAAAAACTGTTTATTCGTTTTGAAAACAGTGAAACACAGGTGCAGTGGAGATAACTCACAGAGAGCAAATAATTGTATCTAACAGATTACTTGATACAATGAGCTAGAATCACACATCATAATATTTCATCTTATATACAAATGACTTTTCCACACACTGTCATGTCAATATAAACGGAAAAGAAAAACACCAGAGTCTCTCAATATTAGGAGGGCACTTAGTGCTTACGCATGCCCTACAAAGTTCTTTTCCAAAATCCCACCCAGCAGAGAAACATTTCCTACGGCTTTGCTGAGCAAATTCACGCTCAGTTTGTTGTGCCGAAATCAAATGAAACTATAAACAGTCCAGCACTGGTAAACCCAGGGAGGATTTACTTACGGGTCCAGGGCTTTAAAACGGAACACAGCGGTTCATGCAGATATGACCATTTCTGTCATGTAAGACTTGCTCAACGTTTAACTCCTTTTCCCATAGAAGTGCCGACTGAACTATGTTGATAATGGCCATCTGTACTTTGTTTTGGAAAGCTCGCTGACCGCCTCTTGTGTTAGCTGATTCAGGTTGCTAACAACATTCCCAGAGACTAATGGAGCTCAGGTACAAAGCAAATCAGCTGCTGCTCACACAGGTGAGTACTCCACTGCGGTCTGATGATGCGTTTTGCCCCTCCCCCTTTGGGATGTACAGGGCTTTGTCAGATACCACTACACTGACACATCTTCCTTAAGTAGTCCCATAGAACCAACTTAATTTAAAGGCAAAGTATACATTTTTGCAACAAACAAAATAACAGAATTTATGCTTACCTGATAAATTACTTTCTTCAACGGTGTGTCCGGTCCACGGCATCATCCATTACTTGTGGGAATATTCTCTTCCCCAACAGGAAATGGCAAAGAGCACAGCAAAAGCTGTCCATATAGCCCCTCCTCAGGCTCCACCCCCCCCAGTCATTCGACCGACGGTTAGGAGAAAAAAGGAGAAACTATAGGGTGCCGTGGTGACTGTAGTATATAGAGAAAGACATTTTTCAAACCTGATTAAAAAACCAGGGCGGGCCGTGGACCGGACACACCGTTGGAGAAAGTAATTTATCAGGTAAGCATAAATTCTGTTTTCTCCAACATTGATGTGTCCGGTCCACGGCGTCATCCATTACTTGTGGGAACCAATACCAAAGCTTTAGGACACGGATGAAGGGAGGGAGCAAATCAGGTTACCTAAACAGAAGGCGCCACGGCTTGCAAAACCTTCCTCCCAAAAACAGCCTCCGAAGAAGCAAAAGTATCAAATTTGTAAAATTTGGCAAAAGTGTGCAGAGAAGACGAAGTCGCTGCCTTACATATCTGATCAACAGAAGCCTCGTTCTTGAAGGCCCATGTGGAAGCCACAGCTCTAGTGGAGTGAGCTGTGACTCGTTCAGGAGGCTGCCGTCCGGCAGTCTCATAAGCCAATCGGATAATGCTTTTCAGCCAGAGAAAGAGAGGTAGCCGTAGCTTTTTGTCCTCTCCTCTTACCAGAGTAAACGAAAAACAAAGATGAGGTTTGTCTAAAATCCTTAGTTGCTTCTAAATAGAACTTTAAAGCACGAACTACATCTAAATTGTGTAACAAACGTTCCTTCTTTGAAACTGGATTCGGACACAGAGAAGGAACAACTATTTCCTGGTTAATATTCCTGTTCGAAACAACCTTCGGAAGAAAACCAGGCTTAGTACGCAAAACGACCTTATCTGAATGGAACACCAGATAGGGTGTATTACACTGCAAAGCAGATAATTCCGAAACTCTTCTTGCAGAAGAAATAGCAACCAAAAACAGAACTTTCCAAGATAGTAACTTGATATCTATGGAATGTAAGGGTTCAAACGGAACCCCTTAAAGAACTGAAAGAACTAAATTTAGACTCCAAGGAGGAGTCAAGGGTCTGTAAACAGGCTTGATTCTGACCAAAGCCTGTACAAAAGCTTGTACATCTGGCACAGCTGCCAGTCGTTTGTGTAACAAGACAGATAAAGCAGAAATCTGTCCTTTTAGAGAACTCGCTGACAATCCCTTATCCAAACCTTCTTGGAGAAAGGAGAGGATCTTAGGAATTTTAATCTTACTTCAGGAGAATCCCTTGGATTCACACCAACAGATATATCTTTTCCATATTTTATGGTAAATCTTTCTAGTCACAGGTTTTCTGGCTCGGACCAGAGTATCTATCACTGAATCTGAAAACCCACGCTTGGATAAAATCAAGCGTTCAATTTCCAAGCAGTCAGCTGCAGAGAAACTAGATTTGGATGTTCGAATGGACCTTGTACTAGAAGATCCTGTCTCAAAGGTAGCTTCCATGGTGGAGCCGATGACATATTCACCAAGTCTGCATACCAAGTCCTGCGCGGCCACGCAGGAGCTATCAGAATCACCGAGGCCTTCTCCTGTTTGATCCTGGCTACAAGCCTGGGAAGGAGAGGGAACGGTGGAAACGCATAAGCTAGGTTGAACGACCAAGGCGCCACTAATGCATCCACTAGAGTCGCCTTGGGATCCCTGGATCTGGACCCGTAGCAAGGAACCTTGAAGTTCTGACGGGACGTCATCAGATCCATGTCTGGAATGCCCCATAATTGAGTCAACTGGGCAAACACCTCCGGGTGGAGTTCCCACTCCCCCGGATGGAAAGTCTGACGACTCAGATAATCCGCCTCCCAGTTGTCTACTCCTGGTGCAGATAGGTGGCAGGAGTGATCCTCCACCCATTTGATGATTTTGGATACCTCTCTCATCGCCAAGGAACTCCTTGTTCCCCCCTGATGGTTGATGTAAGCTACAGTCGTCATGTTGTCTGACTGGAATCTTATGAATCCGGCCTTCGCTAGTTGAGGCCAAGCCCGGAGAGCATTGAATATCGCTCTCAGTTCCAGGATGTTGATCGGGAGAAGAGACTCTTCCCGAGACCATAAACCCTGAGCTTTCAGGGAATCCCAGACCGCGCCCCAGCCTAATAGACTGGCGTCGGTCGTGACAATGACCCACTCTGGTCTGCGGAAACTCATTCCCTGAGACAGGTGATCCTGGGACAACCACCAACGGAGTGAAATCCACTTCAAACTTTAAATAATAACTTAAATAAACAATCGATTTAGCCCTTAAGAGTGTCCACCAGTTAATAGCCCATAATAAGCCCTTTATTCTTTCTGAGTCTAAGAAAATGGCTTACCGATCCCCATGAGGGAAAATGACAGCCTTCCAGCATTACACAGTCTTGTTAGAAAAATGGCTAGTCATACCTTGAGCAGAAAAGTCTGCAAACTGTTCCCCCCAACTGAAGTTCTCTGGGCTCAACAGTCCTGCGTGGGAACAGCAATTGATTTTAGTTACTGCTGCTAAAATCATACTCCTCTTTTAAACAGAACTCTTCATCTCTTTCTGTTTCAGAGTAAATAGTACATACCAGTACTATTTCAAAGTAACAAACTTTTGATAGAAGAATAAAAACTACAACTAAACACCACATACTCTTCACCATCTCCGTGGAGATGCTACTTGTTCAGAGCGGCAAAGAGAATGACTGGGGGGGCGGAGCCTGAGGAGGGGCTATATGGACAGCTTTTGCTGTGCTCTTTGCCATTTCCTGTTGGGGAAGAGAATATTCCCACAAGTAATGGATGACGCCGTGGACCGGACACACCAATGTTGGAGAAATGTGGCTTTCTCATTATATATGCTTAAAGCTTATATAAGTACCTAAGTCTTTTCTTTTGTGGGAAAGACAAACCAAACAATATTTTATCAATAACACTTTTAAAATTTAACATACTGTCGATGATTCACCTTTCCAATCAGAATATATATTTAAAAGGTTACAAGGAAAAAATATAGGAGAATGGCCTTTTTGGAAAAATATGACAGGGCATTTAAAGAAAACTTGCATATTCAATTTTCTCATTCAAACCTGCAGGTGTTAAAGTATTCAAAACGTATATCCACTTTGCCTCTTTCTGGAGTAAAACCCTGTCAACATTTCCTCCTCTTCTTCTACTTTCACATGTTCAATACCAATCACTGATAAATCATCCACATTTGATCCATGTTTCTCAAGAAAATGCCTTCCTATGGAGCTATCAATGTTCCCATTTTTATATCATTTCTATGCTCCCTGATTCTATCTTTTATCTCTCTTGTGGTCTTTCCTACGTAGAAATGGGGGCACGAGCAGGAAAGGAGATAGATCACCCCTGTGGTATTGCACGTAATCCACTGTTTAATTTTAAACATATGATTTACATTCCTAAAGAATGTTTTTGTTTTAATTAAACTGCTGCAATATACACATCTTCCACAAGGGTGGCATCCCACTCTAGGCTACAACGCTGTTAACCAATTCTTTACTGGAGTTGCCTTCTCATACTCACTATGGACTAGACTATCTTTCAAACTTAACGCCCTTTTGGCAGTCATTAAAGGATAGTCTGAAATAATTCCATCTAGGGAGCTATCTGCCTGAAGAATATGCCAGTTTTTCATAAGGATAGTCTTAATCTAATCCCAGTGACTGTTAAATTTAGTGATAACCCTTATCAGACTATATTCAGCTTTTTGTTTCCCTTTAAACAGAAGATCCTGCCTAGAGCTCTTTCTTGCTCTTATCCATGCACACTTTATCTAAGCAAAGATTCTCTAGTTTGGAGAGAAATTATAGTGCAGACTTCACAGGGGCTGAACTCACTGAATTCTCTAAGAAACAATGCGGAGGCTGGAAATCCCAGAGAGATGAGAGATGCCGTACATAGGGCCAGATTACAAGTGGAGCGCAATATGTGCGCTGGTATTACAGGTGCAGCACAGTACTAATGCAACCTTGCATTCGTATTGCCAAAAGCCAAGCGCTCACAAGAGCGCACTTCCATAGGCTCCAGTGGGAGCCTTGTTTTCATGCCGAAAGCCACAGCAAATCACCTAGTGCAGTGCAAGGGGCGAATCACGCAGCAATAAATAAATATATATGTATATGCTAAACCGTCTGAAAACAAAAAAAGAAATTTTTTTTTTCCTTTTAAAATTTTCGTTTTTGGTTGGTGTATGCTGTTTTTATAATGCAAGCAGACATTATCCAATCAATGCAATCTAGGAAGGAGCAGCAGAATAGATTGACAGTTTCTCTCAGTTCAACAGTCAAAGCCTGCAACGTTTTCTAGCCAACCAGCATTCTCAGGGCAATTTTAAACTTATTGCAGATTGCTCAGAGGCTCAGATCTGTGTTATTCTTCATTGTGTTAGCAGCATAGCAATAGCAGTTACTATTTACTTTGTGACTGTGACAACCAGTTATACTATTTTAAAAAAGTTTACTTACTGGACTTAAAGGGACATTCCGATCAAAATTGAACTGCACATAGCTGAATTACAGATTCCAATAGAAACATATTTACAATATACATGTATTGGCAAAATGCTTCAAGTTACATTTATCACTGTTTTAGTGTTAGCATTTGCTCTGCACGTGCAGGTGAAGCATAGCTAGATATTCTACTATTATTATATTAACGCTGCGGAATCTGTTGGCGCTCTGCAAATAACCAAAAATAATAATATTCTCAGTGCACCAGCATTTTAAATACTGCAGCTACTCAGAGCACCAGTGGAGCTTGTATCATATCAGCAATTAACAAACTGAGTCACTACCAGATGGTACAAGCACCTTAGACTCTCTGAGCAAGTGCTGTGTTTCAAATGCTGGTGCACAGTGCATACTTAAATATACTTGTGAAACAGCTATAGTTTTTTTAGAAGCATTTTTGCTAATACATATATATATATATATATATATATATATATATATATAAAAACAGTATATACAGTATATATATATATTACAAAAATGCTTCTATTCAAAACTGAAATGCATTCATGTGGATTCCAATTTTGTCTGGAATGTCCTTTAAATATAGAATACTATAGTACACTATTTACCCTTTTTGTCGGAATTAAAATACAAGTTGTTTGTTTAAAACTTTTTAATAAGTTAGTAGTTTTAAAGTGAATGTAAAGTTTTTGGTTTTTGCAGCCTGTATTCTATTCCTCATCTAATATATAGTATGATCGCAACTTTTTTTTATTTATTTTTTTATATATATTATAGTTATAAATACACTTTATATTTACATTCCCGGCCGTTCCTAGCTCCGCCCTCCATGTATTTCCGGATAATGCCTTTATTACTTCAAATGCGCGTTCCCGATTGCCGGACCAATTGCGCATGCGCACCATTCCCCATACAATCGATTTGCGCCTGCGTGACACAAAAAATGTTATGCCTAAAGCGCAGGCATCAATCGTTGCATTCAATGACTAGCTATCAATGATAGTATTCAATGCCGGCGCTGGTTTGGTATCCTATATACGTCGCCCGTAGTTTTTTGGGCCATAGGCAGGTATACCAAACCAGCGCAGTTTGGTATCCAATATACAGCGTAAGGACTTACGTGGCAAAAATGGAGAAATCTTACTCCATTTTCACCTCGCCACAAAAAGCAGCCATAGTAAGCCTTACGTTGTCTATTGGAGCCTCGTAAATCCCTAAACTAGATACAAAATAAACCTAACACCTAACGCATGCGCAATGTCTATCTACCTGTCAACCGTGATCCCCCGCCGCAATCCTTAATAAAGTATTTAACCCCTGAACCGCCGCTCCCGGACCCCGCTGCCATCTACATTAACTACCCCCTAATGTGATCCCCCTACACCGTCGCCAACAATATTAAACTACCCCCTAAATTGAGCCTCTTACACCACCGACATCTACCTTACCTACCCCCTAATGTGAGCTCCTACCCCGCCGCCATCTATTTTAAAATTATTAACCCCTAATTTAATCCCCCTACCCCGCCGCCACCTATATTAAATTAATTAACCCCTAATCTAATCCCCCTACCACGCCGCCACCTATATTAAATTATTTAACCCCTAAAATACTAAACTATCCCTACCACTAAACCCAAGTCTAACCCTACAAATAGCCCTGAAAAGGGCTTTTTGCGTGGCATTACCCCAAAGTAAACAGCTCTATTGCCAGCCCATAAAAGGGCTTTTTGCGGGGCATGCCCCAAAGAATTCAGCTCTTTTACCAGCCCTTAAAAGGGCTTTTGGTGGGGCTTTGTCACAAAGTAAACTGCTCTTTTGCATCTAATCTAAATCCCCCTACACCGGCCCTACCTATAATAAATGTATTACCCCCTAATCTAATCCCCCTACACCGGCCCTACCTATAATAAATGTATTACCCCCTAATCTAATCCCCCTACACCGGCCCTACCTATAATAAATGTATTACCCCCTAATCTAATCCCCCTACACCGGCCCTACCTATAATAAATGTATTACCCCCTAATCTAATCCCCCTACACCGGCCCTACCTATAATAAATGTATTAACCCCTAATTTAATCCCCCTATACCGCCGCCAGCTATATTAACTATATTAACCCTAATTATATTAGGGTTAATATAGTTATTATATTATATATATTAACTATATTAACCCTAATTATATTAGGGTTAATATAGTTAATATCGTTATTATATTATCTAAATATTAAGTATAATAACCCTATCTAACTCTAACATCCCTAACTAAACTCTTATTAAAATAAATATAATATAAATATTATTAATGAAAATATTCCTATTTAAATCTAAATACTTACCTATAAAATAAACCCTAAGATAGCTACAATGTAATTAATAATTACATTGTAGCTATTTTAGGGTTTATATTTATTTTACAAGTAACTTGGTATTTATTTTAACTAGGTACAATAGCTATTAAATAGTTAATAACTATTTAATAGCTACCTAGTTAAAATAATTACCAATTTACCAGTAAAATAAATCCTAAACTAAGTTACAAATACACCTACACTATCAATAAATTAAATAAACTACAAATATCTAAAGTAAAATACAATAAAATAATCTAAAATAAATTACAAAAAAAAACAAACACTAATTTACAAAAAATAATAAAAAATATTACAAGATTTTTAAGCTAATTACACCGATTCTAAGCCCCCTAATAAAATAATAAAGCCCCCCAAAATAAAAAAAAATTCCCTGCCCTATTCTAAATTAAAAAAGTTCAAAGCTCTTTTACCTTACCAGCCCTTAAAAGGGCTTTTTGGGGGCATGCCCCAAAGAATTCAGCTCTTTTGCCTGTAAAGATAAACACAATACCACCCCCCAACATTACAACCCACCACCCACATACCCCTATTCTAAACCCACCCAAACCCCCCTTAAATAAACCTAACACTACCCCCCTGAAGATCTCCCTACCTTGTATTCACCCAGCCGAGCAGAACTCTTCATCCAATCCGGGCGATGTCTTCAATCAAGCTGCAGAGAAGTCTTCTTCCATCCGGTGATGTCTTCAAGCAAAGCGGCATCTTCAATCTTCTTTCTTTGCTCCTCCGCCACGGAACATCCATCCGGCAGGACGACTTCCCGAACGAATGAGGTACCTTTAAATGACGTCATCCAAGATGGCGTCCGTCGAATTCCGATTGGCTGATAGGATTCTATCAGCCAATCGGAATTAAGGTAGAAAAATCTGATTGGTTGATTGAATCAGCCAATCAGATTAAAGTTCAATCCGATTGGCTGAACCAATCAATTGTAGCTATCTTAGGGTTTATTTTATAGGTAAGTATTTAGATTTAAATAGGAATATTTTCATTAATAATATTAATAATATAATTATTTTAATAAGAGTTTAGTTAGGGATGTTAGAGTTAGATAGGGTTATTATATTTAATATATATAATATAATAACTATATTAACCCTAATATAATTAGGGTTAATATAGTTAGTATAGCTGGCGGCGGTGTAGGGGGATTAAATTAGGGGTTAATATTTTTAAAATAGATGGCAGCTGGGTAGATGTCGGCGGGGTAGATGGGGTAGATGTCGGCGGGGTAGATGGGTTAGATGTCGGCGGGGTAGATGGGGTAGATGTCGGCGGGGTAGATGGCTGCGCGGTAGATGTCGGCGGGGTAGATGTCGGTGGGGTAGATGGCGGCGTGGTAGATGTCGGGGGGGCTGATGGGGTAGATGTCGGCGGGGTAGATGGGGTAGATGGCGGCGCGGTAGATGGGGTAGATGGCGGCGCGGTAGATGGCGGCGGGGTAGATGGGGTAGATGGCGGCGGGGTAGCTAAGTTAGATGGCGGCGGTTTAGGGGTTAATAACTTTATTAGGTAGCGGCGGGGTCCTTGAGTGGCGGTTTAGGGGTTAAACACTTTATTGGGGATCGCGGACCGCGGTTGACAGGTAGATAGACAATGCGCTTGCGTTAGGTGTTCGGAATTGTTTGCGCATGCGCTACATGTGAACGAGCATGGATTGTCAATGAAGATTTGTTAGGGAACGCATGCGCAGTTTGATCGCGTTACGTGTGCAAAAAGGGGCTGGACGCCACGGGGTATGAGCTAGAATTCGTTAAGGGCAATGTCAATCAAATTAGATACGAGGGACAAGATGGCGGGCGGAGGAAGAAAGTAAGCGAAGTAGGTTTATAAATCCTTCGATTATGGTTTTAGTCTTAAATTATAAAAAAATGATGAATTAAACTAACGTTTATTTTAGGTAATTAAACAAGATGAGGAAGAGTGGTGAACGTGACTTGACATTCACTTTAATTTTAGAAATGTATTAACCTTTTTGTTGCATAGCTAAGCGGCTGCTGGCTTTGCACTTAATAACCCAAATATTTTCTTTCATGATTCAGATAAAGCAAGAGCAGACGTTTGTACGCAACTTTTCATTTTATTTCTATTACCAATTTTGCTTCATTATCTTGGTATCCTCTGTTAAAGGTGCAGTAATGCACTACTTAGAGGGAACTAGATGAACACATTGTGCAGCCACCAATGATCCGCTAGGTCCCATCCTGCTTCTGAGCCTCAGCCTACCTGTAGGTATGCTTTTCAACAAAGTATACCAAGAAAAAGAAACAATTTAGATTAAATAAGTAAATTGGAAAGTTATTAAAAGTGCATGCTCTATCTGAATCACAAATAAAAAAAATGTGTTTCATGTCCCTTTAAGTATAGACACTTTCAGTATAGTAAATTTACGTATATGTATAGTATACAAATACTTGTTACTGTACTGTACCTTCAAGTAAACTTTCAGTTTTACCAAAAATGCAGTGCAGAAAAATGAGATGTATAAATAAAATAAGTTTAGAATGACATTAAAGCAAATATAGCTGATTATAGCTTCAGATAAAGAAAAATGGCAAAAATCTGCACTGTAGCTCTAAACAAATATTTTAGGTCAAAATGAAACTTTCAAACTAAATTTATCCGAAACAAACCATGAATGAAAACTAACTAAAAACATAATTTATGTAAGAACTTACCTGATAAATTCATTTCTTTCATATTAGCAAGAGTCCATGAGCTAGTGACGTATGGGATATACATTCCTACCAGGAGGGGCAAAGTTTCCCAAACCTCAAAATGCCTATAAATACACCCCTCACCACACCCACAATTCAGTTTAACGAATAGCCAAGAAGTGGGGTGATAAGAAAAAAGTGCGAAAGCATATAAAATAAGGAATTGGAATAATTGTGCTTTATACAAAAAAATCATAACCACCACAAAAAAAGGGCGGGCCTCAAGGACTCTTGCTAATATGAAAGAAATGAATTTATCAGGTAAGTTCTTACATAAATTATGTTTTCTTTCATGTAATTAGCAAGAGTCCATGAGCTAGTGACGTATGGGATAATGATTACCCAAGATGTGGATCTTTCCACGCAAGAGTCACTAGAGAGGGAGGGATAAAATAAAGACAGCCAATTCCTGCTGAAAATAATCCACACCCAAAATAAAGTTTAATGAAAAACATAAGCAGAAGATTCAAACTGAAACCGCTGCCTGAAGTACTTTTCTACCAAAAACTGCTTCAGAAGAAGAAAATACATCAAAATGGTAGAATTTAGTAAAAGTATGCAAAGAGAACCAAGTTGCTGCTTTGCAAATCTGATCAATCGAAGCTTCATTCCTAAACGCCCAGGAAGTAGAAACTGACCTAGTAGAATGAGCTGTAATCCTTTGAGGCTGAGTTTTACCCGACTCAACATAGGCAAGATGAATTAAAGATTTCAACCAAGATGCCAAAGAAATGGCAGAAGCTTTCTGGCCTTTTCTAGAACCGGAAAAGATAACAAATAAACTAGAAGTCTTTCGGAAAGACTTAGTAGCTTCAACATAATAATTCAAAGCTCTAACAACATCCAAAGAATGCAACGATTTCTCCTTAGAATTCTTAGGATTAGGACATAATGAAGGAACCACAATTTCTCTACTAATGTTGTTGGAATTCACAACTTTAGGTAAAAATTCAAAAGAAGTTCGCAACACCGCCTTATCCTGATGAAAAATCAGAAAAGGAGACTCACAAGAAGAGCAGATAATTCAGAGACTCTTCTGGCAGAAGAGATCGCCAAAAGGAACAAAACTTTCCAAGAAAGTAATTTAATGTCCAAAGAATGCATAGGTTCAAACGGAGGAGCTTGAAGAGCCCCCAGAACCAAATTCAAACTCCAAGGAGGAGAAATTGACTTAATGACAGGTTTTATACGAACCAAAGCTTGTACAAAACAATGAATATCAGGAAGATTAGCAATCTTTCTGTGAAAAAGAACAGAAAGAGCAGAGATTTGTCCTTTCAAAGAACTTGCGGATAAACCTTTATCTAAACCATCCTGAAGAAACTGTAAAATTCTCGGAATTCTAAAAGAATGCCAAGAAAAATGATGAGAAAGACACCAAGAAATATAAGTCTTCCAGACTCTATAATATATCTCTCTGGATACAGATTTACGAGCCTGTAACATAGTATTAATCACAGAGTCAGAGAAACCTCTTTGACCAAGAATCAAGCGTTCAATCTCCATACCTTTAAATTTAAGGATTTGAGATCCTGATGGAAAAAAGGACCTTGCGACAGAAGGTCTAGTCGTAGCGGAAGAGTCCACGGATGGCAAGAGGCCATCCGGACAAGATCCGCATACCAAAACCTGTGAGGCCATGCCGGAGCTACCAGCAGAACAAACGAGCATTCCTTCAGAATCTTGGAGATTACTCTTGGAAGAAGAACTAGAGGCGGAAAGATATAGGCAGGATGATACTTCCAAGGAAGTGATAATGCATCCACTGCTTCCGCCTGAGGATCCCGGGGATCTGGACAGATACCTGGGAAGTTTCTTGTTTAGATGAGAGGCCATCAGATCTATTTCTGGAAGCTCCCACATTTGAACAATCTGAAGAAATACCTCTGGGTGAAGAGACCATTCGGGTAGCTAAGTTAGATGGCGGCGGTTTAGGGGTTAATAACTTTATTAGGTAGCGGCGGGGTCCTTGAGTGGCGGTTTAGGGGTTAAACACTTTATTGGGGATCGCGGACCGCGGTTGACAGGTAGATAGACAATACGCTTGCGTTAGGTGTTCGGAATTGTTTGCGCATGCGCTACATGTGAACGAGCATGGATTGTCAATGAAGATTTGTTAGGGAACGCATGCGCAGTTTGATCGCGTTACGTGTGCAAAAAGGGGCTGGACGCCACGGGGTATGAGCTAGAATTCGTTAAGGGCAATGTCAATCAAATTAGATACGAGGGACAAGATGGCGGGCGGAGGAAGAAAGTAAGCGAAGTAGGTTTATAAATCCTTCGATTATGGTTTTAGTCTTAAATTATAAAAAAATGATGAATTAAACTAACGTTTATTTTAGGTAATTAAACAAGATGAGGAAGAGTGGTGAACGTGACTTGACATTCACTTTAATTTTAGAAATGTATTAACCTTTTTGTTGCATAGCTAAGCGGCTGCTGGCTTTGCACTTAATAACCCAAATATTTTCTTTCATGATTCAGATAAAGCAAGAGCAGACGTTTGTACGCAACTTTTCATTTTATTTCTATTACCAATTTTGCTTCATTATCTTGGTATCCTCTGTTAAAGGTGCAGTAATGCACTACTTAGAGGGAACTAGATGAACACATTGTGCAGCCACCAATGATCCGCTAGGTCCCATCCTGCTTCTGAGCCTCAGCCTACCTGTAGGTATGCTTTTCAACAAAGTATACCAAGAAAAAGAAACAATTTAGATTAAATAAGTAAATTGGAAAGTTATTAAAAGTGCATGCTCTATCTGAATCACAAATAAAAAAAATGTGTTTCATGTCCCTTTAAGTATAGACACTTTCAGTATAGTAAATTTACGTATATGTATAGTATACAAATACTTGTTACTGTACTGTACCTTCAAGTAAACTTTCAGTTTTACCAAAAATGCAGTGCAGAAAAATGAGATGTATAAATAAAATAAGTTTAGAATGACATTAAAGCAAATATAGCTGATTATAGCTTCAGATAAAGAAAAATGGCAAAAATCTGCACTGTAGCTCTAAACAAATATTTTAGGTCAAAATGAAACTTTCAAACTAAATTTATCCGAAACAAACCATGAATGAAAACTAACTAAAAACATAATTTATGTAAGAACTTACCTGATAAATTCATTTCTTTCATATTAGCAAGAGTCCATGAGCTAGTGACGTATGGGATATACATTCCTACCAGGAGGGGCAAAGTTTCCCAAACCTCAAAATGCCTATAAATACACCCCTCACCACACCCACAATTCAGTTTAACGAATAGCCAAGAAGTGGGGTGATAAGAAAAAAGTGCGAAAGCATATAAAATAAGGAATTGGAATAATTGTGCTTTATACAAAAAAATCATAACCACCACAAAAAAAGGGCGGGCCTCAAGGACTCTTGCTAATATGAAAGAAATGAATTTATCAGGTAAGTTCTTACATAAATTATGTTTTCTTTCATGTAATTAGCAAGAGTCCATGAGCTAGTGACGTATGGGATAATGATTACCCAAGATGTGGATCTTTCCACGCAAGAGTCACTAGAGAGGGAGGGATAAAATAAAGACAGCCAATTCCTGCTGAAAATAATCCACACCCAAAATAAAGTTTAATGAAAAACATAAGCAGAAGATTCAAACTGAAACCGCTGCCTGAAGTACTTTTCTACCAAAAACTGCTTCAGAAGAAGAAAATACATCAAAATGGTAGAATTTAGTAAAAGTATGCAAAGAGAACCAAGTTGCTGCTTTGCAAATCTGATCAATCGAAGCTTCATTCCTAAACGCCCAGGAAGTAGAAACTGACCTAGTAGAATGAGCTGTAATCCTTTGAGGCTGAGTTTTACCCGACTCAACATAGGCAAGATGAATTAAAGATTTCAACCAAGATGCCAAAGAAATGGCAGAAGCTTTCTGGCCTTTTCTAGAACCGGAAAAGATAACAAATAAACTAGAAGTCTTTCGGAAAGACTTAGTAGCTTCAACATAATAATTCAAAGCTCTAACAACATCCAAAGAATGCAACGATTTCTCCTTAGAATTCTTAGGATTAGGACATAATGAAGGAACCACAATTTCTCTACTAATGTTGTTGGAATTCACAACTTTAGGTAAAAATTCAAAAGAAGTTCGCAACACCGCCTTATCCTGATGAAAAATCAGAAAAGGAGACTCACAAGAAGAGCAGATAATTCAGAGACTCTTCTGGCAGAAGAGATCGCCAAAAGGAACAAAACTTTCCAAGAAAGTAATTTAATGTCCAAAGAATGCATAGGTTCAAACGGAGGAGCTTGAAGAGCCCCCAGAACCAAATTCAAACTCCAAGGAGGAGAAATTGACTTAATGACAGGTTTTATACGAACCAAAGCTTGTACAAAACAATGAATATCAGGAAGATTAGCAATCTTTCTGTGAAAAAGAACAGAAAGAGCAGAGATTTGTCCTTTCAAAGAACTTGCGGATAAACCTTTATCTAAACCATCCTGAAGAAACTGTAAAATTCTCGGAATTCTAAAAGAATGCCAAGAAAAATGATGAGAAAGACACCAAGAAATATAAGTCTTCCAGACTCTATAATATATCTCTCTGGATACAGATTTACGAGCCTGTAACATAGTATTAATCACAGAGTCAGAGAAACCTCTTTGACCAAGAATCAAGCGTTCAATCTCCATACCTTTAAATTTAAGGATTTGAGATCCTGATGGAAAAAAGGACCTTGCGACAGAAGGTCTAGTCGTAGCGGAAGAGTCCACGGATGGCAAGAGGCCATCCGGACAAGATCCGCATACCAAAACCTGTGAGGCCATGCCGGAGCTACCAGCAGAACAAACGAGCATTCCTTCAGAATCTTGGAGATTACTCTTGGAAGAAGAACTAGAGGCGGAAAGATATAGGCAGGATGATACTTCCAAGGAAGTGATAATGCATCCACTGCTTCCGCCTGAGGATCCCGGGGATCTGGACAGATACCTGGGAAGTTTCTTGTTTAGATGAGAGGCCATCAGATCTATTTCTGGAAGCTCCCACATTTGAACAATCTGAAGAAATACCTCTGGGTGAAGAGACCATTCGCCCGGATGCAACGTTTGGCGATTGAGATAATCCGCTTCCCAATTGTCTATACCTGGGATATGAACCACAGAGATTAGACAGGAGCTGGATTCCGCCCAAACCAAAATTCGAGATACTTCTTTCATAGCCAGAGGACTGTGAGTCCCTCCTTGATGATTGATGTATGCCACAGTTGTGACATTGTCTGTCTGAAAACAAATGAACGATTCTCTCTTTAGAAGAGGCCAAGACTGAAGAGCTCTGAAAATTGCACGGAGTTCCAAAATATTGATCGGTAATCTCACCTCCTGAGATTCCCAAACTCCTTGTGCCGTCAGAGATCCCCACACAGCTCCCCAACCTGTGAGACTTGCATCTGTTGAAATTACAGTCCAGGTCGGAAGCACAAAAGAAGCCCCCTGAATTAAACGATGGTGATCTGTCCACCACGTTAGAGAGTGTCGTACAATCGGATTTAAAGATATTAATTGAGATATCTTTGTGTAATCCTTGCACCATTGATTCAGCATACAGAGCTGAAGAGGTCGCATGTGAAAACGAGCAAAGGGGATCGCGTCCGATGCAGCAGTCATAAGACCTAGAATTTCCATGCATAAGGCTACCGAAGGGAATGATTGTGACTGAAGGTTTCGACAAGCTGAAATCAATTTTAGACGTCTCTTGTCTGTTAAAGACAGAGTCATGGACACTGAATCTATCTGGAAACCCAGAAAGGTTACCCTTGTCTGAGGAATCAATGAACTTTTTGGTGAATTGATCCTCCAACCATGATCTTGAAGAAACAACACAAGTCGATTCGTATGAGATTCTGCTAAATGTAAAGACTGAGCAAGTACCAAGATATCGTCCAAATAAGGAAATACCACAATACCCTGTTCTCTGATTACAGACAGAAGGGCACCGAGAACCTTTGTAAAAATTCTTGGAGCTGTAGCTAGGCCAAACGGCAGAGCCACAAACTGGTAATGCTTGTCCAGAAAAGAGAATCTCAGGAACTGATAATGATCTGGATGAATCGGAATATGCAGATATGCATCCTGTAAATCTATTGTGGACATATAATGCCCTTGCTGAAAAAAAGGCAAGATAGTCCTTATAGTTACCATTTTGAACGTTGGTATCCTTACATAACGATTCAATATTTTTAGATCCAGAACTGGTCTGAAGGAATTCTCCTTCTTTGGTACAATGAAGAGATTTGAATAAAACCCCATCCCCTGTTCCAGAACTGGAACTGGCATAATTACTCCAGCCAACTCTAGATCTGAAACACAATTCAGAAATGCTTGAGCTTTCACTGGATTTACTGGGACACGGGAAAGAAAAAATCTCTTTGCAGGAGGTCTCATCTTGAAACCAATTCTGTACCCTTCTGAAACAATGTTCTGAATCCAAAGATTGTGAACAGAATTGATCCAAATTTCTTTGACAAAACGTAACCTGCCCCCTACCAGCTGAGCTGGAATGAGGGCCGCACCTTCATGTGGACTTAGAAGCTGGCTTTGCCTTTCTAGAAGGCTTTGATTTATTCCAGACTTGGAGATGGTTTCCAAACTGAAACTGCTCCTGAGGATGAAGGATCAGGCTTTTGTTCTTTGTTGAAACGAAAGGAACGAAAACGATTATTAGCCCTGTTTTTACCCTTAGATTTTCTATCCTGTGGTAAAAAAGTTCCTTTCCCACCAGTAACAGTTGAGATAATAGAATCCAACTGAGAACAAAATAATTTGTTACCCTGGAAAGAAATGGAAAGTAGAGTTGATTTAGAAGCCATATCAGCATTCCAAGTTTTAAGCCATAAAGCTCTTCTAGCTAAAATAGCTAGAGACATAAACCTGACATCAACTCTGATAATATCAAAAATGGCATCACAGATAAAATTATTAGCATGTTGAAGAAGAATAATAATATTATGAGAATCATGATCTGATACTTGTTGCGCTAAAGTTTCCAACCAAAAAGTTGAAGCTGCAGCAACATCAGCCAATGATATAGCAGGTCTAAGAAGATTACCTGAACACAGATAAGCTTTTCTTAGAAAGGATTCAATTTTCCTATCTAAAGGATCCTTAAACGAAGTACCATCTGACGTAGGAATAGTAGTACGTTTAGCAAGGGTAGAAATAGCCCCATCAACCTTAGGGATCTTGTCCCAAAATTCTAATCTGTCAGACGGCACAGGATATAATTGCTTAAAACGTTTAGAAGGAGTAAATGAATTACCCAATTTATCCCATTCTCTGGAAATTACTTCAGAAATAGCATTAGGAACAGGAAAAACTTCTGGAATAACCACAGGAGATTTAAAGACCTTATCTAAACGTTTAGAATTAGTATCAAGAGGACCAGAATCCTCGATTTCTAAAGCAATTAGTACTTCTTTAAGTAAAGAACGAATAAATTCCATTTTAAATAAATATGAAGATTTATCAGCATCAATCTCTGAGACAGAATCCTCTGAACCAGAAGAGTCATCAGAATCAGAATGATGATGTTCATTTAAAAATTCATCTGTAGAGAGAGAAGTTTTAAAAGATTTTTTATGTTTACTAGAAGGAGAAATAACAGACATAGCCATCTTGATGGATTCAGAAACAAAATCTCTTATATTATCAGGAACATTCTGCACCTTAGATGTTGAAGGAACTGCAACAGGCAATGGTACATTACTAAAGGAAATATTATCTGCATTAACAAGTTTGTCATGACAATTAATACAAACAACAGCCGGAGGAATAGCTACCAAAAGTTTACAGCAGATACACTTAGCTTTGGTAGTTCCAGCACTAGACAGCGATTTTCCTGAAGTATCTTCTGACTCGGATGCAACGTGAGACATCTTGCAATATGTAAGAGAAAAAACAACATATAAAGCAAAATTGATCAAATTCCTTAAATGACAGTTTCAGGAATGGGAAAAAATGCCAATAAACAAGCTTCTAGCAACCAGAAGCAAAGAAAAAATGAGACTGAAATAATGTGGAGACAAAAGCGACGCCCATATTTTTTAGCGCCAAATAAGACGCCCACATTATTTGGCGCCTAAATGTTTTTTTGGCGCCAAAAATGACGCCACATCCGGAACGCCGACATTTTTGGCGCAAAAGGACGTAAAAAAATGACGCAACTTCCGGCGACACGTATGACGCCGGAAACAGAAAAGATTTTTTGCGCCAAAAAAGTCTGCGCCAAGAATGACGCAATAAAATGAAGCATTTTCAGCCCCCGCGAGCCTAACAGCCCACAGGGAAAAAAAGAGTCAAATTTTTTAAGGTAAGAAAAAATGAATGATTCAAATGCATTATCCCCAATATGAAACTGACTGTCTGAAAATAAGGAATGTTGAACATCCTGAGTCAAGGCAAATAAATGTTTGAATACATATATTTAGAACTTTATAAACAAAGTGCCCAACCATAGCTTAGAGTGTCACAGAAAATAAGATTTACTTACCCCAGGACACTCATCTACATGTTTGTAGAAAGCCAAACCAGTACTGAAACGAAAATCAGCAGAGGTAATGGTATATAAATAAGAGTATATCGTCGATCTGAAAAGGGAGGTAAGAGATGAATCTCTACGACCGATAACAGAGAACCTATGAAATAGACCCTGTAGAAGGAGATCACTGTATTCAAAATAGGCAATACTCTCCTCACATCCCTCTGACATTCACTGCACGCTGAGAGGAAAACCGGGCTCCAACTTGCTGCGGAGCGCATATCAACGTAGAATCTAGCACAAACTTACTTCACCACCTCCATAGGAGGCAAAGTTTGTAAAAACTGAATTGTGGGTGTGGTGAGGGGTGTATTTATAGGCATTTTGAGGTTTGGGAAACTTTGCCCCTCCTTGTAGGAATGTATATCCCATACGTCACTAGCTCATGGACTCTTGCTAATTACATGAAAGAAACAAAAATTTAATGAAAAGAAAATTTTGGACGAACTGAATTTTTTTCCAGTGCACATCTCTAATAGAAAGTAATGAAGTTCTCTGGGATAGAGTATTTCACAGGGGAGAGAGAAGGTAACTGGAGAACAACTAGAGTTGACGTAAAGGCTCAGTTTGAATCAATTACAAATTAAACTGAAATGTTTTCACTACAATTTGACTTGCTTTTGCCTATAGTTCAGTATATATTACATTTCTATCAGTTAACTAAGTGTATTGTGAATCTGACATTTCTCTTACAGTTGAACACTCTATTCTCAATACATCCCAGGTCCGCTGTCTTGGGGTCATACTTGACCCTGAACTCCACATACTCCATTTCTTACAAAATCCCGCCTTGTACACCTACGCAACATTTCCAGAACTCAACCTTTTGTTAATCAAAAAACTACAAAAATACTAATTCCTTCCCTCATTTTGTCACACACTGACTACTGCAATCTACTTCTTAATGGCCTTCCAAAACTCTGCCTCTCCTCCCTCCAAACTATCATGATTGTTACAGCTAGACTCATCCACCTAACTGAGCGATATTAGCTGCTCCACTCTGCCAGTCTCTACACTGGCCCAGTGATGTGCGGTGACTTCAGAGGCTGGTGAGGCAGTGGCTCGGAATCGGATACGCCTTCATTCTTTTGATATCCTTTGTTGAAATCATATCTAAATATGCTCAGTATCTACTGAGCATATTTAGATATGATTTTCAACAAAGGATATCTGGTTTTCTTCATTCTTTTGATATCCTTTGTTGAAAATCATATCTAAATATGCTCAGTATAACTACTGAGCATATTCAGATATGATTTTCAACAAAGGATATCAAAAGAATGAAGAAAACCAGATATCCTTTGTTGAAAATCATATCTAAATATGCTCAGTAGATACTGAGCATATTTAGATATGATTTTCAACAAAGGATATCAAAAGAATGAAGAAAACCAGATATTAGATGTAAATTGGAAAGTTATTTAAAATTGCATGCTCTTTCTAAATCATGAAAGAAAACATTTTCATCTCCCTTTAAATGGTGTCTTGGAGAACTGGTCAACTTAGTAAACATCTGATTTTAGTCTAAAGGATTGTAACAGAAACTCTTGCCAGATAACAAAATGCTTGATCTGATTATGAGATCTAGAAATCCAGGCCCATTAAAATAGAAATAGAAATATTATACATAGTACTTAGGTGTTCCCGCGCTTTACAGGCTTCACTCACTGTCTCACTCCTGTCCTGAGGCCACACACAAAAAATCAAGTTAACAGTCAGGGTCAAGTATTTATGTTTTTCAAATTTCAAGCAGCCTTAATATTGTCATTTTAGTTTACTAATACCTACGCAACCTCCTCGCAACAAGCCAAGCCTGACTAGTAAGCCTCCCTGGCCTGGAGCCATAAAGCCACCCGGTCCCACCCCACGTGGGTGATTGGAGTACGTTTTCTTACTCAGTCTCTCTCTTCTTACTAATTTTTAGTAACTGTTTTGTCCTGAGTCCACTAACTTTCCCTATTCCCTGAGGCCACTCAAAAAAATCAACCAAGTATCAACAGTCTACCAAGTGAAGGTGACAGTCCATGAGTCCAGTGACACAGTCCATAAAGCAAACAACAAGGAAGGAAGCCACCCGGTCCCACGTTCAGATTCAGAACGTTTTACTATTACTATTTTTTTAGTAACTGTTTTTGTCAGTGCTATAAACTGGTGTGAAAAACACACAGTATAGCACTGAGTCTGACAAAAACAGTTACTAAAAAAATAGTAAGAGTAAAAGGTTTTGAAAATTTTTTCAATATTTCAAAGGGGGGCTGAGCGCTGAGACGAGTCAGTGATAAATATATTATTTAATTATTATCCGCCACCGCGGCCACCTACCTAAATAATATGCTCAAATGTAGTGCACTCTGCTGCTCTGCTCTAATGCATTGCTCTCAATGTCCGACTCCGTCTCTGAGCTGACTGAATCTGATCAGATGACGCCGGGCGGGCACGTGACAGACGCTGACGCGCGCCTCAATTCCTTTCCGTCCGGCACTCAGCCCACCCAGAGACTCAGACTTGCTGAGGTCTGATTGGCTGAGACGGCCAACTTGCTCCAAAGGCGTTCAGAGTCAAGCCCATGGGAGGGCTGGCAGCCTTAGGCCTGGGGGGCAAATCCAGTCAAGTGGCCCATTGCACCAACAAATCAGCTCACAGCCACAGGACCCACAGCACGCCACAGCCAGCAGGACCCACCACAGGACCCATAGCCAGCAGGACCCACCAGGAATAACCTTTACTGAAGCCAACTGGGATTAGATAGTGCATGATCACTTCCAATTCTTGGAATTAGAAAAAAAAAACTTTGTTTTCAAAGTGTAATTGCAGAAAATGGTGCAAAATAATGAAAGTTTATTGCAAAGGTGTTTTACTAGACTTTATTTAAAATGTTGTATTCTCAAAGTGTTTACATTCCTTAAAAAATGTGGGCTGGTGGAATGTGCCAGCCATGGGGATCTTTTCCAGGGGTTAAAGGAAAGCTTTTGAGCAGTTTTTTCTGCAATGACTTTAAACCACTGATTTTTTTAAAATGTTTTTTTTTAGCACATTCATTGCCTCTTTAAAAATATGGTGACCATGTAGGCTGGTAGAATTGTAGGTGTGTACACGCCGGATTAACAACTAAATAAGAAAACATCTAAAATTTATTCTAAACTAAATAAGCTACAGTTAGAGCGATCACACATTACCTATTATATTTCATGCTGCATGGAGTGTGTGCAGCCCTCATGTACACCTAAAGCCATGTTGCTTTCCTATTTAAATTAATATATATATATAATTTACACATAGTAAACAAGAGTCCTTTAGTTTAATCTTAATACACTGAAAGGGACATGAAACCCATTTTTTTTCTCACAATTCAGATAGAGTTTACAATTTTAAACAGCTTTGCAATCTACTTATATTGTCAAATTTGCTTTGTTTTCTTGGTATCCTTTATTATTATTATTTGCAGCCCTATAAACATAGCTATAATATTCATTTTTACGAGACAAATGGGTAGGGGGGCCTACCAAGAGTTGCACTGTTGCAATTCAGCTCTCATGAAGGTGATCTATAAATCACCTGGGCTTGTATGCTTACGTGCTTGTTCAGGCGCAATGCACTACTGGGAGATAGCGGCTGATTGGTGGCTGTATATATGCTTCTTGTCATTGTCTCACCTAATGTGTTTATCTAGCTCCCAGTAGAGAAATGCTGCCCCTTCAAGAAAAGATACCAAGAAAATGAAGCAAATTTGATAAAAAAAACTGTAAATCCACTGGAATAATTTTTTAAAACTGCTCTATCTGAATCATGAAAAAAACATTGGGTTTCATGTCCCTTAAAGTTACAGATTAAAGGGACATGAAACCCAAACATTTTCTTTCATGATTCAGATAGATTATACATTTTTAAACAACTTTCCAATTTACTTCTCTAATCAATTTTGCTTTATTTGCTTGGTATCTTTTATTGAAGAAGCAGCAATGCACTCCTGGGAGAAAGCTGAACACATTTGTAAGCCAATTAAAATGGGCATACAAGTTCATCCACCTATCAGCAGCTAGCTCCAAGCTCCTGAGCCTATCTAGATATGCTTTTCAACAAATCATTTCAAAGGAATAAAGCAAATTAGAAAATAGAAGTAAATTGTAAAGTTGTTTAAAATTGTATGTTCTGTCTGAATCATGAAAGACAAATTTTGTGTTTCATGTCCCTTTAATAATACTGCAAGAATTTGAATGCAATTAAAAGCTCCACAATGCATGTACATGTTTAATAACTTAAAGGGACATGAAACCCATTTTTTTCTTTTAAGATTCAGATAGAGCATACAGTTTTAACATCTTTCCAATGTACTTTTATTATTAATGTTGCTTCATTTTCTTGGTATCCTTTATTGAAGGAGCAGCAATATACTACCAGGAGCTCGCTGAACACATTGTTAAGCCAATGACAATAGATATATATGTGCAGCCACCAATAAGTAGCTAGCTCCCAGATCCTAAGCTTACCTATCTATCTTTTTCAGCAAAGGATACCAAGAGAACTAAGCAAATTAGATAATAAAAGTAAATTAAGAAGTTGTTTAAAACTGTGTGCTCTATCTGAACCATGAAAGTAAAATGATGGTTTTCATGTCCCTTTAATAAAAATGATTCAGGAAGCCTGTTTTTAGCCAATTCCTCCTAGAAACCATGAAATTACTAACTTAGAAAAAAACACAGCATAGACACAGTTTATCTTTATTAACAATAACACAGAATGCTTTTAAAAGATAATATGCTTCCATATTTCCATGCAGCCCTGCTCACTAGCTCTGGGGTACACATACAATACACTCCCATTGCAAAACTGTATATAAATGTGCAGCCCTGCTCACTAGCTCTGGGGTACACATACAATACACTCCCATTGCAAAACTGTATATAAATGTGCAGCCCTGCTCACTAGCTCTGGGGTACACATACAATACACTCCCATTGCAGAACTGTATATAAATGTGCAGCCTAGCAAGGGACTGTTACCTACAGTTAAACATTATTATTATTATTTCCCCATGTAGGATACAACATAAACTGAAATGTCTTATCCCAATGCTTCAGCTAAAATAAAAGCTGCACAGTATTTGCTGTATTATACATGAGGATTTTACTGCACAGCCACAGTATTAGCTGTATTATACATGAGGATCTTACTGCACAGCCACAGTATTAGCTGTATTGTACATGAGGATCTTACTGCACAGCCACAGTATTTGCTGTATTCTACATGAGGATCTTACTGCACAGCCACAGTATTAGCTGTATTATACATGAGGATCTTACTGCACAGCCACAGTATTAGCTGTATTGTACATGAGGATCTTACTGCACAGCCACAGTATTTGCTGTATTCTACATGAGGATCTTACTGCACAGCCACAGTATTAGCTGTATTATACATGAGGATCTTACTGCACAGCCACAGTATTTGCTGTATTATACATGAGGATCTTACTGCACAGCCACAGTATTTTCTGTATTATACATGAGGATCTTACTGCACAGCCACAGTATTAGCTGTATTGTACATGAGGATCTTACTGCACAGCCACAGTATTTGCTGTATTCTACATGAGGATCTTACTGCACAGCCACAGTATTAGCTGTATTATACATGAGGATCTTACTGCACAGCCACAGTATTAGCTGTATTATACATGAGGATCTTACTGCACAGCCACAGTATTTTCTGTATTATACATGAGGATCTTACTGCACAGCCACAGTATTAGCTGTATTATACATGAGGATCTTACTGCACAGCCACAGTATTAGCTGTATTATACATGAGGATCTTACTGCACAGCCACAGTATTTGCTGTATTATACATGAGGATCTTACTGCACAGCCACAGTATTTGCTGTATTATACATGAGGATCTTACTGCACAGCCACAGTATTAGCTGTATTATACATGAGGATCTTACTGCACAGCCACAGTATTTGCTGTATTATACATGAGGATCTTACTGCACAGCCACAGTATTTGCTGTATTATACATGAGGATCTTACTGCACAGCCACAGTATTTGCTGTATTATACATGAGGATCTTAAAAATAAACCCTAAGCTAGCTACAATGTAACTATTAGTTATATTGTAGCCAGCTTAGGGTTTATTTTATAGGTAAGTATTTAGTTTTAAATAGGAATAATTTAGTTAATGATAGTAATTTTATTTAGATTTATTTTAATTCTATTTAAGTTAGGGGGTGTTAGCTTTAGACTAGGTTTAGGGGTTAATAACTTTAATATAGTGGCGGCGACGTTGGGGGCAGCAGATTAGGGGTTAATAAATTTAGGTAGGTTGAGGTGACATTGGGGGCGGCAGATTAGGGGTTAATAAATATTATGTAGGTGTCAGCAATGTTGGGGGCAGCAGATTAGGGGGTTAATATATATAATGTAGGTGGTGGCGGTGTCCGGAGCGGCAGATTAGGGGTTAAAATTTTTATTATAGTGTTTGCGATGCGGGAGGGCCTCGGTTTAGGGGTTAATAGGTAGTTTGGGTGTTAGTGTACTTTTTAGCACTTTAGTTATGAGTTTTATGTTACGGCGTTGTACCATAAAACTCATAACTACTGACTTTTAAATGCGTTAGGACTCTTGACGGGGTAGGGTGTACCGCTCACTTTTTGGCCTCCCAGGACAGACTCATAATACCGGCGCTATGGAAGTCCCATAGAAAAAAGACTTTACAAAGTTTATGTGTCGTTTTGCGGTAAGGCCAAAGAAGTGTGCGGTGACCCTAAACCTGCAAGACTCGTAATAGCAGCGGTAGTGAAAAAGCAGCGTTAGGACCTCTTAACGCTGCTTTTTTACTCTAACGCACAACTCGTAATCTAGTCGTAAAGTTCTGGTAAGTGAGAAAACACTCTACACTGAACATGCCTGTAATGTTACCATAGTACTATAGACTCACAACACATTTCATTTTCCAATTATGAGAAACAAATGTGAAAGATCACAGAATGAGCAGTATATACAATTAAAGCTGTGTACATTCTCTTCTCTATAGTCTGTGGTAGCCAAGAGACCATTACATTACAATTCACACAAAGGAAGAGAGAATGCCCTGTTTACCAAACAAAACACCACCCTCCCTCTAAACTCCCTTCTCCTCCTTAAAGGGACAGTCTAGTCAAAATTTTACTTTTATGATTTAGATAGGGCATGTAATTTCAAACAACTTTCCAGTCCACTTATCATCAATCTTGCTTTGTTCTCTTGGTATTCTTTGTTGAAAACTAAACCTAAGTAGGATCATATGCAAGTTCATGTGTGCTATTTAGATAATATTGTGCTCACTCCCGTGACGTTGCCTAGAAGTCACCAATGATTGGCTACAATGCAAGTCTGTCAAAATAACTGAAAGAAGGAGGCAGTTTTCAGAGACTTAAAAAATATAAAAGGGACATTAAACACTTTGAGATGAAAATATAAAATTATAAATCGTATATATATAAAAAAACGTATGTATAAAAAAAAAACCTCTGCAATATACTTTCATTATTTATGTTGTCCCCTTTTCCTGTAGTTCCATTCTGAAATTGTGAGCTTTCCAGTTCCTTTTAGAAATGGAAGTGCAGAACACTGTTATATTCCACACAGTCATAAACTGCACACTCTAGTTTATTTATAAAATATTTTACCAGGAAGGATACATTGAGATTTCTCTCGTTTTCAAGTATGTCCTGTCAATATGAGAGAGGGTGAAAAGTAAAATTTACTCCCACTTATGTTTTTTAACCTCTTAAGGACATATGACGGAATTTTTCAATTGAGCAAACTGAAAGCTGTGTCCTTAAAGGGTTAAAACATTTTATTTGGAAAAACATTCCAAAAAGAAAATGCAGTTCAGATATTCATATGCGTAGCAAAAATGTATCTGATTTAGTAAATCTTATATTGAGAGATTTGTTGCCATTAATAACATTTTCTATATTTTCCAAACAACCATCAAACTGCTTTAACAGGTTATAAAAGTGCAAAAAAATGACTCTAATATGTTGCACTGTTGCTTCCCTATAACTGTTTTTATTCCCCCCTGCAAAGGGGTTACCTACTTAGTTAAAGTTGACATTATCATTAATGCATTGCTGGTAGCTAGCTGAATACATCTGATGTGTTAAGGATAAGACACGTGTATGTAGCCACCAATCACCAGCTAGCTTTCAGTAGTGCATTGCTATTGCTGAGCATATGTGCATATGCTTTTCAACAAAGGATACCAACAGAACAAAGTACATTTGATGATAGAAGTCATTTTAAAAAGGTGTCTTAAAATGACATGCTCTCTCTGACTCATGAAAGTTTAAGCTTGGCTTTTGTGTCACTTTTAAAGGGACATAAACCCTAATTAAAAATAACTTTTTTCCATGCTTATAAATAAAAGAACTATTTTAAAATGTTATATATATATTTTCTTTTTGCAGTCAGGTATATAGCTGTAGCTGGCATGAATTATGCAGCTGGCCTCGTGTGCATAGTGCTAGCCACAAGTATCTTTTACAGCAATCCTATACTAACCAGCGTGAACCGGGGGTAAAGGTCCTGCAGTCACATATTCAACTGGTCAGTCACATGAGGGTAAATAAACAATTGCATATGACATGCTAGTGACCTATTTATAACTGTCCATAACTGGTCGCAACAGAGAAGGTAATCTAAGTTACAACATGGCAGCTCCCATTGTTTTACAGACACTAAAACGTTACACTTATTTTGTCAATATTTAACCCCTTAAGAATCACAGCACTTTTCCATTTTCTGACCGTTTGGGACCAGGGCTATTTTTACATTTTTGCAGTGTTTGTGTTTAGCTGTAATTTTCCTCTTACTCATTTACTGTACCCACAGATATTATATACAGTTTTTCTCGCCATTAAATGGACTTTCTAAAGATACCATTATTTTCATCATATCTTATAACTTACTTCAAATTTTTTTTATAAAATATAATGAAAAAATGGAAAAACACACACTTTTTCTAACTTTGACCCCCAAAATCTGTTACATATCTACAACCACCAAAAAACAACCAAAATAAATAGTTTCTAAATTTTGTCCTGAGTTTAGAAATACCCAATGTTTACATGCGCTTTGCTTTTTTTTGCAAGTTATAGGGCAATAAATACAAGTAGCACTTTGCTATTTCCAAACCATTTTTATTTTCAAAATTAGCGATAGTTACGTTGTAACACTGATATCTGTCAGGAATCCCTGAATATCCCTTAACATGTATATCTTTTTTGATGTTAGTAGACAACCCAAAGTATTGATCTAGGTCCATTTTGGTATATTTCATGCCACAATTTCACCGCCAAATGTGCTCAAATAAAAAAAATTGTTCACTTTTTCACAAACGTTTTCACAAACTTTAGGTTTCTCACTGAAATTATTTACAAACAGCTTGTGCAATTATGACACAAATGTTTGTAAATGCTTCTCTGGGATACCCTTTGTTCAGAAGTAGCAGACTTATATGGCTTTGTTGTTTCTTTTTGGTAATTAGAAGTCCGCTAAATGCCGCTGCGCACCACACGTGTATTATGCCCAGCAGTGAAGGGGTTAATTAGGGAACTTGTAGGATTAATTTTAGCTTTAGTGTAGAGATAAGCCTGCCACCTGACACATCCCATCCCCTGAACCCTCCCTGACCCCCCTCAAACAGCTCTCTTCCCTCCTCCACCTCACAATTGTCACTGCTATCTTAAGTACTGGCAGAAAGTCTGCCAGTACTAAAAAATTTTTTTTTAATTATACCCCCCCACAATTGATTCTGCAGTGTTGGATCCCCTCTTTGCCCCCAACCTCCCTGATCCCCTTATACAGCTCTCTAACCCTCCCCCCCTCTACCTATTTGCCACCATCTTGGGAACTGGTAGCTGTCTGACAGTATCCAGCTTGCCCAAAAAAAATATGTGTATTTTTTTTTACAATAATATATTTTCTGTAGTGTAGCTCCCTCCCAGATCCCTTGCCAAACATCACGGATATCCCCAAAATCGGTGTCAGATCAATTTTTCTAACTGAAAATACAAGATTTAGTGCACGCACCCACACGTCCCCACGGACGCTTCCGCCAACTGTGGGGCATCAGTCTACTACCGGATTAGTAATCAATTACATCGATGGGTCGCCCACCCGCCTCCCAGCAGCTGCTCTCACCCACCAACAATTGGCGCCATCAATGCCCGATGCTGAGAGCGCCACAGAGTGTCTCTCTCAGCATTGGTGTAAAAAAAAATGTTTTACAGTGATGACTCAATAACAAGGCATCACTGCAACACCTTGAAAGTGGTTGGAAGCAATCATGATTGCTTCCACCGCTTGAAACCCCTGATGACATACAGGGTACGTCCTTGGTCACTAACTGACATTTTTTGTAGAACGTACCCTATACGTCCTTGGTCCTTAAGGGGTTAAACAGTTCATGAAAAATTCTGAATTAAACTGTCCCTTTAAGGTAACTGGACATAGAGCACAATACCATGAAAGAAAAGTTTAAAGGGCCATAATAGTTAAAATATTATATACTCTGATTTGTTAGTAGTGCAGGCTTGCTAACATACTCTATGTGTAACTAGCGCTGCTGATTAGATCAGCTCCACTCAGGACCATCAGTACTCTGCAAGTCTTGAGAAATACTTCTTCTGTGTGTTTAACTAATATATATATATATATATATATATATATATATATATATATATATATATATATATATATATATGGGAGTTCTCAAAAAAAAAATAAACTTGTAAATTTATAGCATATAATAAAAAGTTCTTAAAGTATGTTATAAATAGGCATTCCAAAGGTAATCCTCTTGAAAATCATTGGTATAGGTAGCTCATTCTCAAAGGTGTTTTTCCACCTCGCAATCAAACACCACAAGGGCGCCACATGGCCTAGCACTGTCATAAACAATGGCAATGTAAGGTGATGGATAAAACTCCCAAGAAAGACGTGACTCCAGGTGCTATATATTCAGGCTGGTGCTATAATGTTCACTTACTGCCCAGCCTCCTCCATAAATGCAGTAACCAAGCTTCAGTTACAAACAAACACATACCTAAAAGCATGCAATAAGTCATATGTAAAATATATATAAATTACATCCTTTATATAAACATGCCGAATATATGACCCAATAAAAACAACAAACTGTATCAAAGAGTCTAATAAATATGTTCCCACCTGGTGGCCAAACTTACTGAGGGGGGAACTGAGAGACCATTAGAGTCCAACAACTAACAGTAACTGTCCTCAAAACACAAAAATGATACAAATATGATACACTGGTGAAAAGCAATCTTCAGCAGATTCTCAGTCACAAATAGATATCCTCAAAGAAAGCTGGAATACAACACGCCCAGAGTGTTATACTGTTTCAATGGAAAACTCTGCCCTATAAACTCACATATATCTGAGCCACAATAGCTCTTTGCAAAGCAATAAAGCGATCAATAATAAAATGGATTTCTGGAATCTCTTCGTAAAGGGACAGTCTAGTCCAAAATAAACTTTTATGATTCAGATACGGCATGTCATTTTAAACAACTTTCAAATTTACTTTAATCACCAATTTTGCTTTGTTCTCATGGTTTTGTTGGTTGAAAGCTAAACCTACGTAAGCTCATATGCTAATTTCTTAGACCTTGAAGGCTGCCTCATATCTGAATGCATTTTGACAGTTTTTCACCACTATAGGGCATTATGTGTTTATGTGTGTCATATAGATAACATTGTGCTCACTCACGTGAAGTTATATAGGAGCCAGCACTGATTGGCTAAAATCCAAGTCTGTCAAAAGAACTGAAATAAGGGGGCAGTTTGCAGAGGCATAGATACAAGGTAATCACAGAGGTGAAAAGTGTATTAATATAACAGTGATGGTTATGCAAAACTATGGAATGGGTAATAAAGAGATTATCTATCTTTTAAACAATAAAAATTCTGGTGTAGACTGTCCCTTCAATAAAATACTTTTATTATATCATATAACACAAAAAAACAAAGTGGCTAAAAGTCACTCAGGGTGATGACACTAAGGCACAGTACATGTAACAAGCATTAAATCCCTGTAGTTAATCCAGAAGTGTCCATATGTGCTCAAAGTTGTCTCTGATTTGCCCCACCCCTACTTGTGACCAATCAGCTGTATCCCCAAAAGCAAGGACATGTCAACAATAATTTAAAAGTGGGGAATTTCTTAGTTTTGTAAGGAATTACATGTTTTTCTTATATGCAGGTAATCACCATTCTAATTTTCACAAATATCATCAGCAGCTAACTACCACAATAATGCCAAAAACCTACATAATGTATAAGAGACTGGGGTAACCAAAAATGACTATACCCTTAATACAGCACATACAATACAAAAAAATCCCTCACAGAAAACGTTCCCTTATTACCAAAAAGCAATCTCATGCCCCTCTAAGCAACAAGTGACTGCTAATTATATAGCACTCACATGTATACTATAACATTTGTGGTGCAAATAGAATCACTGGCATCTCATAATATCAACATGGGGCAAAAGACCCCTCTTTTAAAATAAAAACACCTGGTGTTGTGTGTCCTCTGCTTTGTCATTTCGAAATTCTAATCTTCTGCCTCCTTTATCTCCAATAAACTTTACTCAACGTACGTTCCGTTCTGTATTCAACTGAACTTTTTCAAGAGTACGGAACAGAATGTACGTTGAGTAAAGTTTATTGGAGAATTTTGTCCCAGTGAGGATTCCGTTCCTGAAGATATTCACAGGAACAGTCGAAGGTTTCAAACCTCCGTTTAGCAAGCATTGTGTTGTACCATTTGAGGACGCAAGATGAACCTAGAATTACGGACCAGGATATCCCAAGAAAGGATCTGATATCCTTAGTGCGGTGAATCGTCACCCGATTGATACATTCATGTATCTAGCTGCTTGTTTTTACTTTGTATCTTGTGAGTAGCTGCCTTTGTTCAGGGGCTATATTAAAGTTGTTTTTAACTCTGCACATTCATCCGGTGTTGCGCTTCCCCCTCTTCTATATTTTTAAATATATGATTAACTAACAAGAAACATTCAATAATGCACAAGTTTAAATTCCTAATGAAACATTAAACAATATAGAAATTCCTATATGAACCCCTAGAATAATATAGTGTGTTATTATATTATTAAATAGTTCTGGGGTAGGAGAGAATCTCCATGCTTTCTAACGTTTGGTTTAGAACTTAAACTCTTACGTAATGTAACTTTTTATCACTGAATTTCTAAGTTTTTGTTTATTAAATAAATGTATAAAGTGTGTGTATGTGTAGTGTGTGTACTGTATGTGTGAGTAGTCTGACTTGCATATTCCACTATACTACAGGTAAAAGGAGACTACTACAGGTACAAACCATCATCCAAGATACAGCACCATACAAACTAATAACTGTGACTATAATCCTCTGCTGTGACTGAGCATATCTTATTGTATATTTTTCAACCTCAGTAACCACTGTGTTGTTTTTTTCTTACCAAACAAAAAAGCACCTACTAGACAAAAATAAATATATCTACCTGTATGTCAAAAAGATAGGTGCAGCAGTTTTTTCAGTATTAGAATATGTTGGAGAAGCTGGTTAGTGTAGAAATATCTATAAACGAGGGATGTGCATTCGGCAGTTCCGTTAGCTGCCGAATGGGGAAAAAAACACTCGCTTGTGCTTTCTTAGCTGGATTTCTTCTTATAAAGATCTGGATTTGCACTAAGATCTGGATATTGCAGCTAATAAAAATACCAAATGCACTTCCCTACTTTAAAAGATGATTCTTGTTAAGAGAGTTTGGGGAGGTTTAACCCCTTAACCCAAAAATATGTACTGTATATATTTATGTCATGCAGTATTTTGCCCATTGTACCGCATAACGTATATATATACACACGTGCGTATGAGCTGCAGAAACCTCCAGCAGTCTCAGCTGTAAAGTTCCTGAGCTCCAGGCATCTGTCTGCATATGGAACTGGAGCACAATAGGTGCAACACTTAAAGCACCACTCGTAATCTGGCTCTAAATAAATTAACCTAAACTGAATTGAATATTTATAGAAAAAGAACAAGCAGTTGGTTACTACGTACAATGTAGACATTACATTAAAAAAAAACTTTTGCATTCTGGGTGGCAGCTTTTTGCTTGAGTATGTTAAACAATAATAGTCCATAATCTGCTGTTATTTTAGTGAACAAGGTTAAAGGGACAGTCTACACCAGAATTGTTATTGTTTTTAAAGATAGATAATCCCTTAATTACCCATTCCCTAGTTTTGCATAAACAGCAGAGTTATATTAATACACTCTTTACCTCTGTGACTATCTTGAATCTAAGCCTCAGCAAAATGCCCCCTTATTTCAGTTCTTTTGAAAGACTTGCATTTTAGCCAATCAGTGCTGACTCCTAGGTAACTCCATGTGCGTAAGCACAGTGTTATCTATATGACACACATGAACTAACACCCTCTAGTGGTGAAAAAAATGTCAAAATGCATTCAGATAAAAAGGCGGCCTTAAAGGTCTAAGCAATTAGCATATGAAGCTCCTAGGTTTATCTTTTAACTAAGAATACCAAGAGAACAAAGCAAAATTGGTGATAAAAGTAAATTGGAAAGTTGTTTAAATTTACATGCCCTATCTGAATCATGAAAGTTTATTTTGGACTAGACTGTCCCTTTAAACAGGTCTAGAAAATACTAAACACTATTGGAAGTGAAAAGCCTTGACATAAGTTAAAGGATGATTTTCATATATTTCTACATCTCAAAAGGAAAGCAGGCAACAAATAACACTGATTTTTCTCTACATCTCATACATCTCATACCTGTTTGCCAGCCTGAAAGCACTTTGTCCCTTGCCTATAGCGTGACTCTCATTATCTGATATCAGAGACACACTGTGCACATGATCATTATAAACTTCCTGATTCTCTGAACAAACCATTTATCATCTGTGCACAGGGGGAGTGGACTGTACCAATAAACATTAGCTATTTGCTTTCTGCTCTGTTTCAGGTTGCCTCATGCTAAACTTTTTTTTTTATATAATAATGTTTCAAACTCCTTCATTTCCTGAGTTTTTTCACTTAGCGGACAATTCTGTAAAGGTTTCTGGGCTGACTTCTATTTCCTTGGTGGAATTCTACAAAGTCTCATTTTATTCTGAAAACAGGGTGCCTCGCTGAGGGGTGTATACTGCATTTTCATATGGGAAGGAGATGCATACATTACAAAAAATCACAGATATAACATAAAATCCGACAAAATTAATAATGGAACAATTCACATAAAAATATGCATCAAAAATCGTTACTAAATTCTTCACCAAAAATCTCATCTTATAAAAAAATGTAAAATTTGTATGTAAATCACAGAGAAATAAATTGTATTAAAGGGACGGTCTACTCCAGAATTGTTTAAAAAACATAATTTATGTAAGCACTTACCTGATAAATTCATTTCTTTCATATTAGCAAGAGTACATGAGCTAGTGACGTATGGGATATACATTCCTACCAGGAGGGGCAAAGTTTCCCAAACCTTAAAATGCCTATAAATACACCCCTCACCACACCCACAATTCAGTTTTACAAACTTTGCCTACCGTGGAGGTGGTGAAGTAAGTTTGTGCTTAAGATTCTTCGTTGATATGCGCTTCACAACAGGTTGAAGCCCGGTGATAAAAAAAAGGAGCGAAAGCATCAAAAAATAAGGAATTGGAATAATTGTGCTTTATACAAAAAAATCATAACCACCACAAAAAAAGGGTGGATCTCATGGACTCTTGCTAATATGAAAGAAATGAATTTATCAGGTAAGTTCTTACATAAATTATGTTTTCTTTCATGTAATTAGCAAGAGTCCATGAGCTAGTGACGAATGGGATAGCAGATACCCAAGATGTGGAACTTCCACGCAAGAGTCACTAGAGAGGGAGGGATAAAATAAAGACAGCCAATTCCGCTGAAAAAAATAATCCACAACCCAAATCAAAAGTTTTAATCTTTATAATGAAAAAAACTGAAATTATAAGCAGACGAATCAAACAGAAACAGCTGCCGGAAGTACTTTTCTACCAAAAACTGCTTCAGAAGAAGAAAACACATCAAAATGGTAGAATTTAGTAAAAGTATGCAAAGAAGACCAAGTCGCTGCTTTGCAAATCTGATCAACAGAAGCTTCATTCCTAAAAGCCCAGGAAGTAGAAACTGACCTAGTAGAATGAGCCGTAATTCTTTGAGGCGGGGACTTACCCGACTCCACATAAGCATGATGAATCAAAGACTTTAACCAAGACACCAAAGAAATGGCAGAAGCCTTCTGACCTTTCCTGGGACCAGAAAAAAACAACAAATAGACTAGAAGTCTTTCTAAAATCTTTAGTAGCTTCAACATAATATTTCAAAGCTCTAACTACATCCAAAGAATGTAACGATCTCTCCTTAGAATTCTTAGGATTAGGACATAATGAAGGGACAACAATTTCTCTACTAATGTTGTTAGAATTCACAACCTTAGTTAAAAATTGAAATGAAGTCCGCAACGCCGCCTTATCCTGATGAAAAATCAGAAAAGGAGATTCACAAGAAAGAGCAGATAACTCAGAAACTCTTCTAGCAGAAGAGATAGCCAAAAGGAACAGTACTTTCCAAGAAAGTAATTTAATGTCCAGAGAATGCATAGGCTCAAACGGAGGAGCCTGTAAAGCTGTCAAAACCAAATTAAGACTCCAAGGAGGAGAGATTGGCTTAATAACAGGTTTGATACGAACCAAAGCCTGTACAAAACAATGAATATCAGGAAGATTAGCAATCTTTCTGTGAAAAAGAACAGAAAGAGCAGATATTTGTCCTTTCAAAGAACTTGCAGACAAACCTTTATCCAAACCATACTGAAGAAATTGTAAAATTCTAGGAATTCTGAAAGAATGCCAGGAGAATTTATGAGAAGAACACCAAGAGATGTAAGTCTTCCAAACTCGATAATAAATCTTTCTAGAGACAGATTTTCGAGCCTGTAACATAGTATTAATCACTGAGTCAGAGAAACCTCTATGACTAAGAATTAAGCGTTCAATCTCCATACCTTCAAATTTAATGATTTGAGATCCTGATGGAAAAAAGGGCCTTGAGATAGAAGGTCTGGCCTTAACGGAAGTGTCCAAGGTTGGCAACTGGTCATCTGAACGAGATCCGCAAACCAAAACCTGTGAGGCCATGCTGGAGCCACCAGCAGTACAAATGAGCGCTCCATTAGAATTTTGGAGATTACTTTCGGAAGAAGAACTGGAGGCGGAAAGATATAAGCAGGATGATAATTCCAAGGAATTGACAACGCATCCACTGCTTCCGCCTGAGGATCCCGGGATCTGGACAGATACATGGTAAGTTTCTTGTTCAGGTGAGAGGCCATCAGATCTATTTCTGGAAGTCCCCAGATTTGAACAATCTGAAGAAAAACCTCTGGATGAAGAGACCATTCGCCCAGATGTAACGTCTGGCGACTGAGATAATCCGCTTCCCAATTGTCTACACCTGGGATGTGAACCGCAGAAATTAGACAGGAGCTGGATTCCGCCCATACAAGTATCCGAGACACTTCTTTCATAGCTTGAGGACTGTGAGTCCCCCCTTGATGATTGACATATGCCACGGTCGTGACATTCTCTGTTTGAAAACAAATAAACGATTCTCTCTTCAGAAGAGGCCAGAACTGAAGAGCTCTGAAATTCGCACGGAGTTCCAAAATTTTGATTGGTAATCTCGCCTCCTGAGATTTCCAAACCCCTTGCGCTGTCAGAGATCCCCAAACAGCTCCCCAACCTGAAAGACTCGCATCTGTTGAGATCACAGTCCAGGTTGGACGAACGAAAGAGGCCCCTTGAATTAAACGATGGTGATCCATCCACCAAGTTAGAGATGATTGAACATTGGGATTTAAGGATATTATTTGTGATATCCTTGTATAATCCCTGCACCACTGGTTCAGCATACAAAGCTGGAGTGGTTTCGTGTGAAAACGAGCAAAAGGGATCGCGTCCGATGCAGCAGTCATGAGACCTAAAATCTCCATGCATAATGCTACCGAAGGGAACAATTGAGACTAAAGGTTTCGACAGGCTGAAACCAATTTCAGACGTCTCTTTTCTGTCAGAGACAAAGTCATGGACACTGAATCTATTTGGAAACCTAAAAAGGTTACCCTTGTCTGAGGAATCAAGGAACTCTTTGGCAAATTGATCCTCCAACCATGTCTTTGAAGAAACAACACAAGTTGATTCGTATGAGATTCTGCAGAATGTGAAGACTGAGCAAATACCAAGATATCGTCCAAATAAGGAAATACCGCAATACCCTGTTCTCTGATTACAGAGAGAAGGGCACCGAGAACCTTCGAAAAGATCCTTGGCGCTGTTGCTAGACCAAATGGAAGAGCAATAAACTGGTAATGCTTGTCTAGAAAAGAGAATCTCAGAAACTGATAGTGATCTGGATGAATTGGAATATGCAGGTATGCATCCTGTAAATCTATTGTAGACATATAATGCCCTTGCTGAACAAAAGGCAGAATAGTTCTTATAGTCACCATTTTGAATGTTGGTATCCTTACATAACGATTCAATATTTTTAGATCCAGAACCGGTCTGAAAGAGTTCTCTTTCTTTGGTATGATGAATAGATTTGAATAAAACCCCAGACCATGTTCCAGAACAGGAACTGGTATAATTACCCCAGCTAACTCTAGGTCTGAAACACATTTCAGAAATGCCTGAGCCTTTACTAGATTGACCGGAATGCGTGAGAGAAAGAATCTTCTCACAGGCGGTCTTACTTTGAAACCTATTCTGTACCCTTGCGAAACAAGGTTCTGAATCCAAAGATTGTGAACCGAATTGATCCAAACATCTTTGAAAAATCGTAACCTGCCCCCTACCAGCTGCGCTGGAATGAGGGCCGCACCTTCATGCGGATTTAGGAGCTGGTTTTGACTTTCTGGAAGGCTTAGATTTATTCCAGACTGGATTAGGTTTCCAACTGGAAACTGTTCCTTTAGGGGAAGGATCGGGCTTCTGCTCCTTCTGACGAAAGGAACGAAAACGATTAGCAGCCCTGTAATTACCTTTAGATTTTTTTCCCTGAGGCAAAAAGGCACCCTTCCCTCCAGTAACAGTTGAAATTATAGAATACAACTGAGAACCAAACAACTTATTACCTTGGAAAGAGAGAGAAAGCAAAGTTGACTTAGAAGTCATATCTACATTCCAGGATTTAAGCCATAAAGCTCGTATAGCTAAAATAGCTAAAGACATATACCGGATATCAACTCTAATGATATCAAAAATGGCATCACAGACAAAGTTATTAGCGTGTTGAAGAAGTTTAACAATGCTATATGTATTATGATCTGTCACTTGTTGCGCTAAAGCCTCCAACCAAAAAGTTGAAGCTGCAGCAACATCAGCCAAAGAGATAGCAGGTCTAAGTAGATTACCTGAACATAAATAAGCTTTTCTCAAAAAAGATTCAATTTTCCCATCTAAAGGATCTTTAAACGAAGTGCTATCTGCCGTAGGAATAGCAGTACGTTTGGCTAGAGTAGAGATAGCCCCATCGACTTTAGGGATTTTATCCCAAAATTCCAATCTATCAGATGGCACTGGGTACAATTTCTTAAACCTTGGAGAAGGAGTAAATGAAGTACCCAGACTATCCCATTCCCTAGCAATCACATCTGAGATAGCATCAGGAACTGGAAAAACTTCCGGAATTAACACATGAGGTTTATAAACCAAATTTAAACGTTTAGCAGTTTTAGTATCAAGAGGACTGGACTCCTCCATATCTAAAGCAATCAAAACTTCTTTAAGCAATGAACGAATAAACTCCATCTTAAATAAATATGAAGATTTATCAGTATCAATATCTGTGGTAGAATCTTCTGAACCGGAAAAAACCTCATCAGCAACAGATAAGTCAGAATGATGGCGGTCACCTAAAAATTCATCTGAAATGTGAGAAGTTTTGAAAGACCTTTTACGTTTACTGGAAGGAGGAATAACAGACAGAGCCTTCCTAATAGAATTAGAAACAAATTATTTTACATTAACAGGAACATCCTGAACAATAGATGTTGAAGGAACAACAACAGGTAAAGGATTATTACTAATGGAAACACAATCGGCATTGGAAAGTTTATCATGACAGCTTTCACAAACTACAGCTGGAGGAACAGTTACCACAAGTTTACAACATATGCACTTAACTTTGGTAGAACCAGCATCAGGCAGCGTCTGTCCATTAGTGGATTTTGATCCAGGGTCAGGATGAGACATCTTGCAATATGTAATAGAAAAAACAACATATAAAGCAAAATTATCAAATTCCTTAAATGACAGTTTAAGGAATGGGAAAGAATGCAAAATAATAAGCTTCTAGCCACATTTTTTTGGCGCAAAAAAATGTCTGAATACGCATGCGTAACAAAATACAACTTCCGGCGTAAATTACGTCGCCGGAAATGACAAAAAAATTTTAGCGCCAAAAAAAGTTTGCGTCAAAAATGACGTAATAAAAAGAAACATTTTCTGCCCCCGCGAGCCTAACAGCATGCAGGAAAAAATGGCCAAATGAAATTTTTCAAGGTAAGAAAAAATAATTAAATGCATTATCCCAATAATGAAACTGACAGTCTGTATTAAAAAGGAATACTGATTATCCTGAATCAAGGCAAATATAAGTTTATAGACATATATTTAGAACTTTACATATAAAGTGCCCAACCATAGCGCAGAGTGTCACAAAAAATAAGATTTACTTACCCCAGGACACTCCTCTACATGTAGTAGATAGCCAAACCAGTACTGAAACGAGAATCAGTAGAGGTAATGGTATATAAGAGTATATCGTCAATCTGAAAAGGGAGGTAGGAGAAGAAATCTCTACGACCGATAACAGAGAACCTATGAAATAGATCCCCTAGAGGTAGACCATTGTATTCAAATAGGCAATACTCTCTTCACATCTCTCTGACATTCGCTGCACTCTGAGAGGAAAACCGGGCTTCAAACTGTTGCGAAGCGCATATCAACGAAGAATCTTAAGCGCAAACTTACTTCACCACCTCCACGGGAAGCAAAGTTTGTAAAACTGAATTGTGGGTGTGGTGAGGGGTGTATTTATAGGCATTTTAAGGTTTGGGAAACTTTGCCCCTCCTGGTAGGAATGTATATCCCATACGTCACTAGCTCATGGACTCTTGCTAATTACATGAAAGAAAGATAGATGATTCCTTTATTACTCATTCCCCAGTTTTGTATAACCAACAGTTATCTTAATATATTTTTTTTACCTCTGTGATTATCTTGTATCTAAGCCTCTGCAGACTGACCCTTATTTCAGTAAATAACTCTACAAGAGTGAGCGCAATGTTATCTATATGGTACACATGAACTAGCACTGTCTAGCTGTGAAAAACTGTCAACATGCACTGAGACAAGAGGCAGCCTATAAGGGCTTAGACATTAGAATATAAGTCTCGATTTAGCTTTCAACAAAGCATACCAAGAGAACAAAGCAAATTTCATGATAAAAGTAAATTGGAAAAATATATGCCTGAAACTTTTCCATTTCTGAACTAAGACATCTAGTTAACAAGGTTTAATCAATGTTATATAGCTTAATTGATTTTGATGTTACCCAACATAAGTGAACTTACCTTAACGTTAGCCTAAATTTATACAAGGTTCCTCTAAGTCTTGTCTCTTTGTTTCCCATTACCATAGAGGAATCTCTGGTACCCAACCCCTGTCTCTACAACTTATGTTTTCTTCATTTCGCTTTGTCGAATCTTTCTTACCCTTTACTTTTTCTTTGCTCTATGATTGTCATTTCTTGACAGACTATACCAACCGAAACAATATCCCAAATATTCCATCTATACTTATTAAATAAGATATCTCCACTTACCTGTCCTACCTTATGGCAGATAAGCAAAACAACCAAGTTAGGTTAATATCTATCAACGCCAAAGGCCTAAACTCTCCCTCAAAGAGAAATTTAGCCCTTTTTGATTTTAAACAAAATAAAAGATATATACTCATGCTCCAAGAAACGCATTTTAAAAGGGGCAGAGAACCACAAACTTTTAAATTTAAATGTGGCCAATGCTTTTACTCTTTCAATCTAACTAAGACAAACAGTGTTGGGATTTTGATTAAAAATAATATTCCTTTCCAGGAAATTATGACCCACAAAGACAAGGAGGGAAGATTCATAGCAGTCATAAGCAAACAATACGGTAAGCTGGTAACATTAGTTTGTATGTATGCTCCAAACTCGCATCAACACCACTATTTCAAAACAATGACTAATAGACTGCTTGAGGTTGCAAAGGGACCCTTAATAATAGGGGGAGACCTTAATGTACCACTTGAACCCCATATTTACTGCTCCACACGTTCATCGTATATACCTTCCAAACGAATGACTGCGATAAAACAGAATATGCGAGACCTAGCTATACATAACGTGTGGAGAACACTTACACCATTAATAAAAGATTATACATTTTACTCTGCCCCATACAAATGATTTTCTAGGATGGACTATGTATTCATGGATGTCACCAGTTTCTCATACGTAATAAAGAGCAAGATACTACCATGCACATGGTCAGATCATTCCTTTATGAGTTGTAACTTAAAATGGCCTAATGCCCTTAAAATAGCATTTAACTGTAAATTCGACCCACATTTGTTGGAGGACCCTTTGATAGCCGAGAAGCAGGGGAAATCCATAGCTGAATATTTTGAACCACAAATGGATAGCAGAGTTGTTTGGGAGGTACATAAAAGTGTCATTAGAGGTGAATGTTTTAGCCTTAAAAGCTTTCAAACCAAACAAAAAAGAGCTAGACTGGAGGAAACACTAAAGCAAATAGCTACCCTAGAATCTCAACATAAACAACATCCAGACAATGAACTTATCCAAGCTGAACTTTGTAATAAAAGACAAGACAAGACATGAACTCTCAACTTCTGCACATATATAAACAAAAGGCACTTCACCTTAAACAAATCTACTTTGATAGCGATAATAAGAGTGGCAGATTTTTAGCTAGGAAACTACGTAGACGAACTAATAAATCTTTTATCATGTCAATTAAAAGTGCAAAGGGTATATCATGCCTTAACACCACAACTATATCAAACGCATTTAGGCAATATTTCAAAGGCTTGTACAACCTAAAAGACTCTGACCCTATAGCTGCCACACATGAAGATTCTTTTAAATCTCATATCATACGATACTTAGATAACCTACAGATCCCAACCCCTGTCAAAAGAACAGCAAGAACAACTAGACAGACCAATCCAAATCGAGGAAGTAATTAATGTTATCAAACATTTACCTAATGGTAAAGCACCAGGCCCAGATGGATTTACCAATTTATACTATAAAAGTTTCCAATCTTCGATCGCTCCTCAGTTATGTAATTTGTATAATGAGATAGACAAAAACAATCCCTTCCTGCAACAATCTCTAGAGGCCACGAGTAGAGGCCACAATAGTTTTATTACCCAAAGCAGGGAAACCCACAGATCAGGTAATGAACTATAGACCAATCTCATTATTGAATACTGATTCAAAGATTTTCGCCAAGATACTGGCAAATAGGATAGGCCCTATTCTACCCCATCTTATACATGGGGATCAAGTAGGCTTTGTCATAAATAGAGAAGCAAAAGACAATACAATCCGCACACTCCATCTAATTCAACATGCACTTTCTTCTGACTCACAAATAGTTCTTGTATCCACGGATGCAGAGAAAGCGTTCGAACGTGTGGATTGGACGTTTTTACACCAAACTTTAGAGAGATTTGGATTTGGCGAAGGCATTTTGGGGAAAGTTTTTATATATAACTATATAACAATCCAAGTGCACTTATTTTAATAAATGGTAATCTTTCTGATCCTTTCTATATAAAAAAAACGGTACTAGACAGGGGTGACCCCTATCTCCCCTGTTATTCGCATGCGCCATAGAAATTCTAGCAATAAAAATCAGTGAAAATAATAACATTAGCGGGATAAAACTTCAAACTGACATATATAAACTCTCACTCTTCGCGGACTATATACTATTTACTACTATTTACTTTGTCCACACCTAGCCGGTCAATCCCTGAACTAATGAGAGAGTTACATGATTTTAGAGAAATCTCCAACTTTTTAATTAATCCCTCAAAATCTGAAATTATGAACCTTAACTTAAATCAGGAAGAACTACACCTTACAAAACAAACAGAGACTAATTAACAATTATATTTGGGATAGGAAACATCCCAGGATTAATAAAAAATGAATGACTTTTTCTAAAATATCAGGGGGGCTGGGAGTCCCAGATTTAGAAAAATCTAGACAGGTGATTTTCTTACAGCGGGTGGTAGATTGGAACACTAATTATTTCGAAAAGATCTGGGTTAAGATTGAACATCAGATACATCAGTGCCACCATCTGGGCTCTTTGTGCTGGCTAGATGACTCTGTGAGACAGTTAACATTAGTCGGTAATTGCATCACTGAAGAAACATATAAAATGTGGAACAGATTACTAGCAAAATATCCCATGCTCTCCTCTATTCCCTCCCCGCTAACTCCTCTTTTGGAAAACCTGGAATTTTCCACAGGACAGGATATAGTTAACTTAAATCCCTTGGACAGGCGAGGCAATCTTCCCTTTTTTGCTCTATCAGAAGCAGGAAAAATGCATACGAGGTTGGAACTCTTAGAGAACGATTTACACATATTCAATAACTGATTTTTCTATCTGCAAGCACACTCATTTCTTCAAAGCCACAAAGGGAAAAATAATTTGTTGCGACCCCCAACTAACTTTGAAAAACTGTGCATGACAAACCAACCACTTAGGCATACTCTATCTATCATATATAACATGTTACTACAGGTTCCACTAGGTCTAGAACACCAATATATTAAAAAGTGGGAATCGGAACTGAACCTTAACATAACTCCAAAGGAGAGACACATAATATTTAAAAGGACAATGAAAGCTTCTACATCTGCTAGGATCCTAGAAATTAACTTCAAAGTACTACATCGTTGGTACTATACTCTATCACATTTAAAGACCTTATATCCCCAAAGATCTGATATGTACTGGCGTTGTGAGGGAGAGGTTGGAAATATGGAACATATATGGTGGAATTGCCCGAACATCATTCCTTTTTGGAGGGAGGTTGTGGGTCATACAGAAAAGATGTTGGGAATCAATATACCACAGGACCCGTTGGTCTGGCTCTTAAATAAACCTCCTAAGCGACTCCCAGCAACACACTTAGCCATACTCCAAATTGCATCTAATAGCGCAAAAAAATTAGTTGCTCAATTATGGAAGCTATCCCAAACCCCTAACATAGCACACTGGATCAACACCATACATAAGACTATACAATTAGAGGAATACCGCTATATGAAAACATCACGTATAGACTTCTTTCACAAGATACTCTTTATTTGGGAAGACTATATACATAACAAACATGGTCTGCCACCAAGAGATAAAATCTCTACCTAATCTTGTGATTTTCTTTTTTTTATGGATGGGTATCTGGATAACAAACGAAACTCGAGACTCATAATCCAGATGACAATCTTTCTTCTTCGTCTCTCAATTCTTTTCTTTCTAAAGTTAAAATAAGCTGAGGTTCTAGCCATTGTCAATGGTCATTTAATTGGTTAATGTTTTATTTTGTAGACCTACACCCTTGTAACATGATCTTGACCATGTAATATGTATAAATGTATGATCTGTTTTACCTCAATAAAAAAAAAAAAAAAGTAAATTGGAAAATTGCATGACCTATCTGATTGGCTAAAATGCAAGTCTGTTAAAATAACTGAGATAAGGGAGCAGTCTGCAGAGGCTTAGATAAAAGGTAATAGGGGAAAAAATTATATTAATATAACAGTGTTGGTTATGCAAAACTAAACTAATTATCTATCTGAATCACAAAAGAAAAATGTTGGGTTTCATGTTCCTTTAATGTAAAACTGGAGACATGAAATGATACACTTTAAATGGAATCGTGTTGCTGTAGGGATACTGAACCAAGTCTGCACAAGGAACTGCATTTTTAAGCAGGGATTATGGGAAACTTGGACTGGACTCCAAATACTACTTGTGTACCTGCTAGCTTTCAAATTATCTTAAAGGTACATTCAATCATATTTGCCTCCCTCTAATAATATATACACACACATTTTAATATATATATATATATATATATATATATATATAGATAGATATCAGAAGTTGAAAAAGCACTCACTGGACTGTAGACAACAATGTAAATCAAAACTTTATTGTGACGTTTCGGGACCAGCAACGTCCCTTCCTCTGACAAGCAACAAGTGAAAAAACAGAACTTTTATAAGCCCACAAAACACTCCCCTGGGTGAACTGCCAATCAAAATGAGCCGTGTGCAAAACAGAATGAGCCGTGTGCAAAACTGGCATAGACCTCTGTAATTAGTGTAAAACCGGTTATAACATTGTGAAATATATGTAAAAATATAAATGTGTGTAAATATAATTATATCTCTAAATCTGTGAAGTTCAAGTGAATCTAGTAGCCCCCACAAGTAGATCCGATCATATATATGACCAAAAACATCCGTAGCACTCGTTCCTTCATGCATAGGAAAACAAATACCCTGATAGGTGGAAGATCTCACACCTCTGGATTTTCATTGGAGAAAAGGATTCATCACAAAGCCACGCCTGTGTCAACATTACAGACAGAATAAATCTGTATTGCACCCATTCGTAAAAAAGTCAACAAATCCTCTGATAGGATGGGATATCTCACGCCTCCGGTTGCTCATTGGAGCATGAGATTCATCACTCGGGACCGCCCGCCTTAGCACACCGGATAGATATATATAATCCATTACATCTATAGCGGTATCTGTACCTGTTCAAACCTCTTCAAACCTCATAAGGTGGTTATCCGTGTCAATCCAGTTACGTCTGATTGGCCATAATCCAAATCCGATAAAGTCGCCGCAACTCTCAATCACTGGTCGAGAGGTTGCCATGGCGGCATGTGTAAACAAATAGATAAATAAAGGCACAAATGCGGCTGTGTATTATCGTGTCTGGACTTTGTTAATGATTCCCACAACATAAAGCGTTAATAAAAGCGGTTTCTGATTCAATCTCTGGACCTATAACAGTGCTGTTCGCAACGTATGAACACACACACCTCACGGCATACCTGTGCACTAGTCATCTCTATGTCACACCCCAATAAGACTGCAAAGTACAATCTCTCCTCGTCATCTACTACCATCTATTTTAATGATTTCCTTGCAGTCATGGCAATTTGAAACGTAAGGTTGCCATGGCAACCTAACAGCAAAAAGAAAACAAAAATATTACGGTGAATCAAAAAATAATAAAATAGGAACGTAACTCTACATATCCAAACCTGTACCCAAATATTATCTTAACTAGCTGCCACATCTATATAAATAAAAATAAATATCTCCACTATTGATGACGCAAAGTGCGAGGATCTGATGCGGACACAGATGTCAGAAATTACACAAAGATTCATCCAACGAGGTTACAACAAGAAGAATCTTGAGGAACAACAGGAATTGGCTCTCTTATCTCAAGATGAGCAGAGAATTCAGAACATCACAACAAATCCCCAACTCACGTTTGTCACCACATACAATCCAGACCAATATCAGATTGCACAAGCAGTGAAGGAGGAATGGAAAATACTCCAGAGTGACCCCACACTGCCATTTGCGGAATGGGCTGCATCACGATTGGCATATCGTAGAGGCAGGAGTCTGAGGGATTTGCTAGTGAAAACTGACATCCCTTCAAAAAACGACAAGCAAACCTGGTTAAAGAAGAAATTGGGGTGCTACAAATGCATCAGTTGTGTTACCTGCAAAAGTATGCACACGGGCACGACATTTCAACACCCTGATCGTCGTAAGAGATATCAGATAAAATACTTTCTCACGTGCACAACCCAGTTTATTGTATATCTACTGAATTGCCCCTGTGGTAAATTTTATACTGGCAAGACGACTGACGATGCCAGAGTGAGGATGGCGAACCATCGATCCAGCATCAGATCGGCGATACACACAGGAAAGGCAGAACATCCGGTGGCCCGCCACTTCCTTGAAGCAGGACACACTGTGAGTGACTTACGCTTCAGAATCATTGATCATGTGCCAGTCCTAAGAAGAGGAGGGAACAGAGCCAAGATACTCCTTAGAAAAGAAGCACATTGGATACACAAACTATGCACATTGGCCCCGAGAGGCTTAAACATTCAGACGGGATGGCAGAACTTTCTATAATAATCTATGATACGTGAGAGTTCATTGATCCATTGAATGAGAGTCCATGAATACAAGAGATGCTGATATAATGACAGTAATGAGAGTCCACTTCCTACTCTTGAGATAGATTTAATTTTGGTAGCTACATCTATATATGAACAGATGTGGTGTTCCATGTTCTCTATTAATATTTAAGTTGCCAATGTGAAAATACATGAGGTGTGTTATGTTTTGAATCTGTTTTTAATCTTTTACTATTTCACTACACTTGTCACATATATACACTGTGGGTAGTTCATTGTGACCTAGATGCCCCCTATACATGCTCTAGCCGACCTGTTAACAGGTACTTTGGTAACTTTTGCACTATGGTTATATATGATGATAAAAGTTGATTCCATAGTATTTACATTATAGTATTTCATTTGGATATTGATGCTCATAATGGCACATTTAAATTACCACTATTATGAGATCTTTTGATTGTGGCTTTGGGACCATCTTTAACACTTGTAATTGTTATTGTGATGTCTTTACTAATTTGGTTAAGTTGATGCCAATTTGTGACCGTCAAAAGGTATCCACACAATAGAGGCTTATTATTATGCCAAGGGAAGATTGTGTTTTATAACTTTTATTTTGACTGTTTTGCAAGAGAACAAAAGAGGAAGCGGAGCACTGAGTAAAATAAAAAGTTCTCTTTATTGAAGCAATGTTTAAAAAACAAAAAATGAAAACTACAAGGAGATAAAGGGTGCTATTCCTTGCAATGGGTTCAGCTCAAACAGCTGCTGACATGTTTCGGCATTCCGCCGTTATCAAAGCTGCTGAACTGTGTAGGGAATAGCCCTCTTTTAAAACACAATAGCTGAACCCTATTGGGCAATTGTACAAAGGGGGAAGGATTTCTTATTAACCCCTTATAACCTGTACAAGAAGAGTATATAATAATACTAAACAGATTACAGAAAGCTGGTTATACTGAACCATGAACATGTTATTGTACACAAAATAACTGAAGTAACATTCATAGACTATAAAGAATCTAAATTAAAGTCATACAATCTGCATTTTGCATATTAAAATTAAAGTCATACATTCTGTATTTGCATATGTATTTGCAATAAACTTTATAATCACTTGTAGGATTGTACAAGTATACATCATATGAACAATCCAATGTATAGAATGTTACACTGGTTAGCCTATACACACTGAATAGTTAGCTCCTAGGAGTAGGTATCAGGAAAATCTGTCCTAGACCTATTAACTCCCTTCATATGTAGCTAACCTGCTATCTTAAATGCACTCAATATGTAAGATGTGGTTATTGTGTATCAAAAATGAACCCAAGGAAACGGGGATGTAGATATGTGAATGTCAAGAGGAATGGACAACATACTAATAAAATAAAGGGATATTAACCCTATAATTATACAAGGACAAGAGACCCCTATTTTGTTTATTGAAAGAGTGAAAGTTTCAGAGGGATTTTAGGCAGAATATGAATATAATTGTAATACATATGTGTACTATTTAAAGATACATAATTCACAATCTCGCAGTTTAGGGGTTGAGTGGAGTTATGTTAAGCATCTTGTTCACTCCCAATGGTTGATCAGATCATACATGGAATTTAGCCCTGTTGGGTGTCTAGTCTTCAGTGTAAAGATCCAAAAGGATTTGGATAATAATTTATCCCTGTCACCTCCTTTGGGTGGTTTTAGAACTTTCTCTATGCATGTCCAACGAAAAGTTTCAGAGCTTTTATTATGTATGGATGTAAAGTGTTGGACCAGGGGGGTGCTTGCTTTTCCCACCCTTATGCTTGAGAGATGTTCCCTAATTCTTGATCTGACCTCCCTGGTTGTGAGTCCAACATATTGTTTGGCACACTCTGTGCATGATGCTAGATAGATCGTGTAGGTCGACCTACAGTTGAGACACATATTAATAGGAAAGGAGTGACCAGTTACAGAAGATCTGAACTGATCACCCATTTCCACTTTTTCACAGGCTACACAATCTCTCTTGTGACATTTGAACATTTGAACATTGGTGGGAGCAGGACCACATCTATGGAGGTGGGAACCCCCTCTGCTCAAAAGAGTTTTTTTATAGGAGGTTCATCGATGACCTCCTATTCATTTGGAAGGGGAGCACAGATGAGTTATCCACATTTCTGGATCTCCTCAATGAAAACGACCTGGGACTGAGCTTTACATCTGAGTCCAACAATACGAGCATCAACTACCTTGATGTAACCCTTTTGGGGGTAATTGGTGAAAAAATTCGTAGCACAGCCTTTAGAAAGCCAATCTCTGGCAACACATTGCTACATGCAACAAGCTGTCACCCAAAAAGTGTATTTACAGGTATCATCAAGGGTCAGTTCATCCGTTTAAAACGGAATTGCTCGGAATTGGACAATTTTGAGGATGAAGCAAAAAATCGGATAGGCTCAAAGCAAGGGGTTATGCTAACAATTGCATAACATCAACATTAGATGAGGTCAGGAAGATTGACAGAAGGGATCTATTACATCCCAAAACGAAGCAGAATAGAGGGCATAACATGCAGAATGACCTCTACTTTGTAACTGACCATTCGGAGCAATATCCCCAGATCTGTGAGATTATTAAGAAACATCTGGTTATGCTTAGAGCTGATGAAGGGCTGGCAGACCTAACCCCTAAATCTTGCCATTTCACTTATCGGAGAAGTAAAACAATAGGTAACGTGGTTTCTCCAACCAGAATTGGTAAGGACACCATAAGACACGAGTCATCTTGGCTCACCCAGAAGGGAATGTTCAAATGTCACAAGAGAGATTGTGTAGCCTGTGAAAAAGTGGAAATGGGTGATCAGTTCAGATCTTCTGTAACTGGTCACTCCTTTCCTATTAATATGTGTCTCAACTGTAGGTCGACCTACACGATCTATCTAGCAACAATATGTTGGACTCACAACCAGGGAGGTCAGATCAAGAATTAGGGAACATCTCTCAAGCATAAGGGTGGGAAAAGCAAGCACCCCCCTGGTCCAACACTTTACATCCATACATAATAAAAGCTCTGAAACTTTTTGTTGGACATGCATAGAGAAAGTTCTAAAACCACCCAAAGGAGGTGACAGGGATAAATTATTATCCAAACGAGAGATCTTTTGGATCTTTACACTGAAGACTAGACACCCAACAGGGCTAAATTCCATGTATGATCTGATCAACCATTGGGAGTGAACAAGATGCTTAACATAACTCCACTCAACCCCTAAACTGCGAGATTGTGAATTATGTATCTTTAAATGGTACACATATGTATTACAATTATATTCTGCCTAAAATCCCTCTGAAACTTTCACTCTTTCAATAAACAAAATAGGGGTCTCTTGTCCTTGTATAATTATAGGGTTAATATCCCTTTATTTTATTAGTATGTTGTCCATTCCTCTTGACATTCACATATCTACATCCCCGTTTCCTTGGGTTCATTTTTGATACACAATAACCACATCTTACATATTGAGTGCATTTAAGATAGCAGGTTAGCTACATATGAAGGGAGTTAATAGGTCTAGGACAGATTTTCCTGATACCTACTCCTAGGAGCTAACTATTCAGTGTGTATAGGCTAACCAGTGTAACATTCTATACATTAGATTGTTCATATGATGTATACTTGTACAATCCTACAAGTGATTATAAAGTTTATTGCAAATACATATGCAAATACAGAATGTATGACTTTAATTTTAATATGCAAAATGCAGATTGTATGACTTTAATTTAGATTCTTTATAGTCTATGAATGTTACTTCAGTTATTTTGTGTACAATAACATGTTCATGGTTCAGTATAACCAGCTTTCTGTAATCTGTTTAGTATTATTATATACTCTTCTTGTACAGGTTATAAGGGGTTAATAAGAAATCCTTCCCCCTTTGTACAATTGCCCAATAGGGTTCAGCTATTGTGTTTTAAAAGAGGGCTATTCCCTACACAGTTCAGCAGCTTTGATAACGGCGGAATGCCGAAACATGTCAGCAACTGTTTGAGCTGAACCCATTGCAAGGAATAGCACCCTTTATCTCCTTGTAGTTTTCATTTTTTGTTTTTTAAACATTGCTTCAATAAAGAGAACTTTTTATTTTACTCAGTGCTCCGCTTCCTCTTTTGTTCTGTTTCTGTGACCTACCAGCGTGAGCACTGAGAGAGGAGACTGCTCCTCGCACTATCCCTAACTTCCACACTGCTGAACAGACCCTGCAGCTGAGCTTCCCCTATCCGCAAGAGGATTGGTTGAGATCGATTTTACTCCAATCAGGAGGGAGCGTCTGAACAGAGGACGTCTTCCAACCAATCACCGCAAAGGAAAAATACAGGGAAGGGTTAGGTGGTTCCCGCCCCCCTCCCTCCAGAAACGTCTGACGAGGGAGTACAGGCACCAACAGCGGACGCAGTTTGAAAGCCACACCGGTCAGGCTGAAGGAGAAGAGCCACCGGCACACCGCGCATACCGCTTACAGGTTTCAGTGATCCTGCCCCCAGGACCGGATGTAACAGAGGTGAGAGGAGGGGGTCATAATTCCACCACTTACGACTGTTTGGTTATATTTCTACCGATTGGGTCTGTGAAGTTTCTGCTTACTACAGTGACTATAGCTCCTTTTTAACTCTCGACACACCGTACAGGGACATCTTCCTTTCTTGTATACACTATTTGGGCTCATAGGTCAAGCCCTTTTTGTCCCTGTTTGTGTTGCTGTACTTGGGCTATTTAGTGAAGGCTTTAACACTGTGCAGTGTGGGACAATCTTGACTCTAACCACTTTGTTAGGGGTAATGGAGAACAGGGTGTTAACAGAAACTAATACAGGAAATATTGTCACCATGAACTTTTACTCACTGAGAAATGCTAGTGAGAGGGATTCAAATTTTGATCTTGCTGAAAACTTTTTTACAATGGACAGGACACAACAAAGACTTAACACCCTTTTTGAAGAAATGGAACTTTTAATAAATAATGAGAATAAATACAAATGGGATGTTTGGACTATGGAGAACTATTTAAAGCTTAAGCTTATACCTAGAGGCTTGAGAATAAATAAATACCCCACTTTTTACACAGAGGACAGAGACTTTATAAATGTATGGAATGAGACTCTGTCAGAATGCTCCTGGAATCTCATGCGGCTCCTCATTACATACAAAAATAAACAGATTCAAGAAATTACTATTAAAATTAGTCAGGTACAAGAGGAGCTGAATAAGAGATGTGATCACACAGATTTTGCTAGGTTTGACAATTTGTTACAAGAAGCTGTTGCAGAAGCTAAATCTCTTTTACTTGAAATAAAACACTCAAAATATATTAGAGATCAAACAGACTTCAATAACAATACAATGTATATTTGGAATAAAAGGGAAAGAACACAAAAATATAGAGAGAACAATCAAAATCTTGGGGTCTCCAATAGGGGTAGAGGTTTTAGAGGCAGACGCAGGGGTAGGGGTAGAGGCAGACAGCAACGAAGAATCAGATTCTCTGACAGTGAGGCTGACTCAGGGGGAGAGAGTTCAGCATCAGGGGAAGACGAAGGATTTACTCTAGACCTTATTCCTCGTGGCAGTTCTGCCCCCCCTACCCAGTATACACAAAACCAAGGTCAACACACCAATTTGTATAATCAGCCCACTATACCTCTAGAAAAAACAGCAATAGTACTACCACCTATACTAAAAAATGCTGCACCACCTTCTAGGTACATTCCACAAACATCTGACACTGTACAAATTAAAGAAGCACCTAACAAATCAGAAAGTGTGGAAATCCACCAGGTTTTTTCCCTTCCCCCCCCGCAAGGCGACGGGGGGGGGGGAGAAGGGGCAAAAGCACCAAAAAAGGGGGGGTACACGCTCAGGAGAAACCAGAGGGGCCAGAGAAAGACGAGATATCAGTAATTAATTTATCTGCTTACAATTTAAATGCCACAGAAATCAAAGTGCTGAGCCTTGGATTAGGATTTGTTCCGACAAATACCTTTAATCTGTTCAACACTTTGATCGATGTGAACAGACTGATACGCAAGATTACCTTGAGGAAATATTTTTCCACTAGGTCTGCCATGGACACAGTGGAAGATGATGCTGTGGGGGCTATGATTACACATAACCCCAACATTGCAGATGGTTTTGAATTTCAAGACCTCTGTGGATTGTCAACATTAGAAGCATTGAATACTTCTGAGGCTGAGACACCAACATATTCTTCTAATAGATTCCCCAGGTTCAAATGTCCCTCACGATTTTACCCCATACATGCCAGGGGAACCATTATCGAAAAGTTCCAGAACAGGATAGAAGCTGACCTAAGTAGGCTTTACTATACTGACAAAAATAAAAAACACAATCTCACCACCAGGGAGAGGGAGGCTTTGGCTGCCTTGGGTAATAATCCCGACCTGGTGATTAGAGCAGCGGACAAAGGTGGGTCTGTGGTGGTAATGAATAAAACAGACTTCATTAATGAGGCACACAGACAACTGCATAATGCCCATGACTATCGGGTATTAAGCATGGATCCCACTGCCACCTTCAAGAAAAAACTTGATAATTTGATCGATGATGGCATAGAGGCAGGTATCTTAAATGAAGAAACCAGTATTTATCTATCGGTAAATACACCCACCGTCCCAACCTTTAACCTTTTACCGAAGGTCCACAAGTCACTTCACAATGTGGTAGGAAGGCCCATTGTCAGTGCCATAGGCCCTCTCTTGGAGCATACATCGGAGTGGCTAGACCAGGTCCTGCAGCCAATGGTTCCTAATTTATGGAGCTATACAAGAGACACTATGCATATTCTGAAACTACTTGAGAATATCAAATGGGAGGAAGATTTTGTCTGGCTAACAGTTGACGTTAAGTCACTTTACTCGTCAATCCCTCATACTAAGGGTTTGGAAGCTCTGTCTTGGTTTCTACACAAATACCATGGTCAGGAGCCTGACTTTTGTGAATATGTGCTCCGCGTAGCCGAGTTTCTCTTATCCCACAATTACTTTGAGTTTGAGGGGGTGTTCTACCTCCAGATTTGTGGGACTGCGATGGGGGCAACGTTTTGCCCCTTCCTATGCCAACCTTTATATGGGTTGGTGGGAGCAGGACCACATCTATGGAGGTGGGAACCCCCTCTGCTCAAAAGTGTTTTTTTATAGGAGGTTCATCGATGACCTCCTATTCATTTGGAAGGGGAGCACAGATGAGTTATCCACATTTCTGGATCTCCTCAATGAAAACGACCTGGGACTGAGCTTTACATCTGAGTCCAACAATACGAGCATCAACTACCTTGATGTAACCCTTTTGGGGGTAATTGGTGAAAAAATTCGTAGCACAGCCTTTAGAAAGCCAATCTCTGGCAACACATTGCTACATGCAACAAGCTGTCACCCCAAAAGTGTATTTAAAGGTATCATCAAGGGTCAGTTCATCCGTTTAAAACGGAATTGATCGGAATTGGACAATTTTGAGGATGAAGCAAAAAAACTATCGGATAGGCTCAAAGCAAGGGGTTATGCTAACAATTGCATAACATCAACATTAGATGAGGTCAGGAAGATTGACAGAAGGGATCTATTACATCCCAAAACGAAGCAGAATAGAGGGCATAACATGCAGAATGACCTCTACTTTGTAACTGACCATTCGGAGCAATATCCCCAGATCTGTGAGATTATTAAGAAACATCTGGTTATGCTTAGAGCTGATGAAGGGCTGGCAGACCTAACCCCTAAATCTTGCCATTTCACTTATCGGAGAAGTAAAACAATAGGTAACGTGGTTTCTCCAACCAGAAATGGTAAGGACACCATAAGACACGAGTCATCTTGGCTCACCCAGAAGGGAATGTTCAAATGTCACAAGAGAGATTGTGTAGCCTGTGAAAAAGTGGAAATGGGCGATCAGTTCAGATCTTCTGTAACTGGTCACTCCTTTCCTATTAATATGTGTCTCAACTGTAGGTCGACCTACACAATCTATCTAGCATCATGCACAGAGTGTGCCAAACAATATGTTGGACTCACAACCAGGGAGGTCAGATCAAGAATTAGGGAACATCTCTCAAGCATAAAGGTGGGAAAAGCAAGCACCCCCCTGGTCCAACACTTTACATCCATACATAATAAAAGCTCTGAAACTTTTCGTTGGACATGCATAGAGAAAGTTCTAAAACCACCCAAAGGAGGTGACAGGGATAAATTATTATCCAAACGAGAGATCTTTTGGATCTTTACACTGAAGACTAGACACCCAACAGGGCTAAATTCCATGTATGATCTGATCAACCATTGGGAGTGAACAAGATGCTTAACATAACTCCACTCAACCCCTAAACTGCGAGATTGTGAATTATGTATCTTTAAATGGTACACATATGTATTACAATTATATTCATATTCTGCCTAAAATCCCTCTGAAACTTTCACTCTTTCAATAAACAAAATAGGGGTCTCTTGTCCTTGTATAATTATAGGGTTAATATCCCTTTATTTTATTAGTATGTTGTCCATTCCTCTTGACATTCACATATCTACATCCCCGTTTCCTTGGGTTCATTTTTGATACACAATAACCACATCTTACATATTGAGTGCATTTAAGATAGCAGGTTAGCTACATATGAAGGGAGTTAATAGGTCTAGGACAGATTTTCCTGATACCTACTCCTAGGAGCTAACTATTCAGTGTGTATAGGCTAACCAGTGTAACATTCTATACATTGGATTGTTCATATGATGTATACTTGTACAATCCTACAAGTGATTATAAAGTTTATTGCAAATACATATGCAAATACAGAATGTATGACTTTAATTTTAATATGCAAAATGCAGATTGTATGACTTTAATTTAGATTCTTTATAGTCTATGAATGTTACTTCAGTTATTTTGTGTACAATAACATGTTCATGGTTCAGTATAACCAGCTTTCTGTAATCTGTTTAGTATTATTATATACTCTTCTTGTACAGGTTATAAGGGGTTAATAAGAAATCCTTCCCCCTTTTTACAATTGCCCAATAGGGTTCAGCTATTGTGTTTTAAAAGAGGGCTATTCCCTACACAGTTCAGCAGCTTTGATAACGGCGGAATGCCGAAACATGTCAGCAGCTGTTTGAGCTGAACCCATTGCAAGGAATAGCACCCTTTATCTCCTTGTAGTTTTCATTTTTTGTTTTTTAAACATTGCTTCAATAAATAGAACTTTTTATTTTACTCAGTGCTCCGCTTCCTCTTTTGTTCTGTTTCTGTGACCTACCAGCGTGAGCACTGAGAGAGGAGACTGCTCCTCGCACTATCCCTAACTTCCACACTGCTGAACAGACCCTGCAGCTGAGCTTCCCCTATCCGCAAGAGGATTGGTTGAGATCGATTTTACTCCAATCAGGAGGGAGCGTCTGAACAGAGGACGTCTTCCAACCAATCACCGCAAAGGAAAAATACAGGGAAGGGTTAGGTGGTTCCCGCCCCCCTCCCTCCAGAAACGTCTGACGAGGGAGTACAGGCACCAACAGCGGATGCAGTTTGAAAGCCACACCGGTCAGGCTGAAGGAGAAGAGCCACCGGCACACCGCGCATACCGCTTACAGGTTTCAGTGATCCTGCCCCCAGGACCGGATGTAACAGAGGTGAGAGGAGGGGGTCATAATTCCACCACTTACGACTGTTTGGTTATATTTCTACCGATTGGGTCTGTAAAGTTTCTGCTTACTACAGTGACTATAGCTCCTTTTTAACTCTCGACACACCGTACAGGGACATCTTCCTTTCTTGTTTTGCAAGAGGCCACAAATATGGGTAAGTTTTACCCTTGATTACATTTTTTAAGACTTTTGTTTTTGTTACAATATCTATAAATTTGGATTGGTACTATGGTTCTGGACAAAACCACGGACTGTCTACTATACATTATATTATTTTTTGCTATCTGTGTATATCTGATTTTTTGCAACTTGTGATCCAGTTGGATGTTGATCTTATAGTGACTATGGCACTTTTCGTCATCAATAGTGGAGATATTTATTTTTATTTATATAGATGTGGCAGCTAGTTAAGATAATATTTGGGCACAGGTTTGGATTTGTAGAGTTACGTTCCTATTTTATTATTTTTTGATTCACCGTAATATTTTTGTTTTCTTTTTGCTGTTAGGTTGCCATGGCAACCTTACGTTTCAAATTGCAATGACTGCAAGGAAATCATTAAAATAGATGGTAGTAGATGACGAGGAGAGATTGTACTTTGCAGTCTTATTGGGGTGTGACATAGAGATGACTAGTGCACTGGTATGCCGTGAGGTGTGTGTGTGTTCATACGTTGCGAACAGCACTGTTATAGGTCCAGAGATTGAATCAGAAACCGCTTTTATTAACGATTTATGTTGTGGGAATCATTAACAAAGTTCAGACACGATAATACACAGCCGCATTTGTGCCTTTATTTATCTATTTGTTTACACATGCCGCCATGGCAACCTCTCGACCAGTGGTTGAGAGTTGCGGCGACTTTATCGGATTTGGATTATGGGCAATCAGACGTAACTGGATTGACACGGATAACCACCTTATGAGGTTTGAACAGGTACAGATACCGCTATAGATGTAATGGATTATATCTATCTATCCGGTATGCTAAGGCGGGCGGTCCCGAGTGATGAATCTCATGCTCCAATGAGCAACCAGAGGCGTGAGATATCCCATCCTATCAGAGGATTTGTTGACTTTTTTACGAATGGGTGCAATACAGATTTATTCTGTCTGTAATGTTGACACAGGCGTGGCTTTGTGATGAATCCTTTTCTCCAATGAAAATCCAGAGGTGTGAGGTATTCCACCTATCAGGGTATTTGTTTTCCTATGCATGAAGGAACGAGTGCTACGGATGTTTTTGGTCATATATATGATCGGATCTAATTGTGGGGTCTACTAGATTCACTTGAACTTCACAGTTAGAGATATAATTATATTTACACACATTTATATTTTTACATATATTTCACAATGTTATAACCGGTTTTACACTAATCACACAGGTCTATGCCAGTTTTGTACACGGCTCATTCTGTTTTGCACACGGCTCATTTTGATTGGCAGTTCACCCAGGGGAGTGTTTTGTGGGCTTATAAAAGATCTGTTTTTTCACTTGTTGCTTGTCAGAGGAAGTGACGTTGTTGGTCCCGAAACGTCACAATAAAGTTTTGATTTACATTGTTGTCTACAGTCCAGTGAGTGCTTTTTCAACTTCTGATATCTACATACCTGGCTACAGCACCCTGGCAAGTTGCAGTTTGTTGGTGAGAGTGCACATACAACACAACTTATATATATATATATAAAAATAAAAAAGAAAAGGTAAAGAAAAAGCGCTAAAAGGGTCTCATAGAAATGAAAATGGATATAAAAACCAAAATTAAAACATAGTCTAAGCCAAAAATAGAGTGTAGGACTCAGAACAGAACTGTAATCAATATTTTCTTGAAGACAGTAGGGATGTGCCGAGTTCAAAACCAAAAAACTCAATTACTTAAAACTCAATTTTAATTATAGACATAAGTTAAAACCGCAATATATGCCACAACAAAATACTCAAATAGTAATCCAACTAAATGATTATAAACAGTTGTTTTCTCTGGGTCCGGGATACTGGCTTACACTAACTTGTGGAAAGTATGTGAAAGTCAGTTCCCGGATCGTTTGTCCAAAGTGAACTGTGAGGGATATTGGGGGTTCCAATTCAAAGTGCAATATGCAAATATAAAAGATTAAACTGAATCGGTAAAAGATACAAATGCTAAAATGCAAAATAAAATGATCAATGTGGGGTAGGTATAACCTAAATGGGATTATCGCACTAAAAAATGATGATAATGTACCGGTCCTGATTAAAGACAGCCCAAAAATGATGCTTGTATGTTGATTCACTATATTAAAAAGTGCTATGTATAAAAAGTCAATATACCACCTTCCTGTAAAACCCTTTCTAGTGTCCAGCAGGAATGATGGTGCTTATCTGTATAAAGCTTTTTTTCCCAATTGGTGTTAAAAAATGAAGGATCTTCAAAATACCGTAAAACAGACTTCCTGTTTAATATTGACTAATGTTCAAATAACATTGAAAGTACTTATCTGTATGGAGCTTTTTCGTTGGGGAATAGAATGGAGGAGCCTGAGAAAAAGGTGTGTACACGCCGGCGTGGATGATTTCCGCAAAACTGGAAGTGGATCCTGTGCGCTATACCGGAAGTGACGTCACTGGTGTCGCAGAATACAGGAATTTAATTATGGGGTACTCTTGTGCCCAAGGTCAAGATCCAAAAAACCTTTTCGTTAAGTTTATCCTCACTTATCACCACCTCTTCTCCCCACAGGGACAAAGTCAATACCCTGAACTTTAGTAATGTACTGTCAGAGTTGTTATATGTTCTCTAGTGTCTGACTATGGAAGTATTAGATTCACGATCCTCAATAGATTGCAGATGTTGCAGAAATCTATCTCTGAGAGCTCTTTTGGTCTTTCCTGTGTATTGAATGTTGCAGCCAGTACAGGTAAAAAGATAAACCACATGTATTGCATTGCAATTTATGAAAAAATGAATTTCAAATGATTTATCAGTGCCCGCTACCCTAAACTCAAAAAGTGCTGCCCTGCAGAACATGTTCACAAGTCTAGCAACGGATCCCCCTGTTTCTGTTTTAACCATGTACTGTGTTTGCATGCTGGAAGCATGGAAGGAGAAGTAATATTCCTAAAGGTCTTAGCTTTTTTTGGGTACAAATTTGACACCTTTGTCTGTAGAACTTAAGAGGCCTGCAAAGACCCTTAACTTCAACTACACAAAACATGTTAAACCATGTCTTTTTGTGGAATTCATTTTGACCACAGGGGCAGAGTCATGCTGGAACAGGAAAAGGTCTTCCCTAAACTGTTGCCACAAAGTTGGATGCACCCAATTGCCTAAAATGTCTGTATCCTGTAGCATTAAAATGACCATTCCCTGGAACTAAGAGGCTTAGGCCAAACCCTATACATTTATAAATAAATAAAAAACAGCACAAGACCATTATCCCTGCTCCACCAAACTTAACAGTAGGCACTAGCTAGTGTTCTTTTAGCATCCGCCACCCCAGGATTCTTCCATCAGACTGCCAGTGAAGTGAGTTTCATCACAAGTTTCCACTACTCCAGAGTCCAGCGTCAGTGCGCTTTACACCACTCTCGCTGATGCTTGGCATTGTGTACTGATGCTCAAACATGGAAACCCATTTCATGAAGCTCCCAGTGCACAGTTCCTGTGCTGATGTTCCTTCCAGAGGCAGCCTGTAACTCTATAGTAATTGATACAACTGATAATAGGAAGTTTGTACATGAGATTGTGTGACCTACCACTTCATGGTTGGGCATTGTTGCTCCTAAACACTTCTAAATGACAGTAATTTGACTTATAGTTGAGCAAGGCAGATAAGTAGAGTAGAAATTTCATGAACTGACTTATGGCAAAGGTGGCTCTTATTAAATTGCCACAATTTAAGTCACTGTGCTCTTCAGTACAAATAGTTAATGGCTACACAGGATTTATGCACCTGTTAGCTATGGGTGAGGCTGAAACACCTGAATGCAATAAAATCTCTCTCTCTCATCCGCAGCAAGGTCCACTCAGCCTTTCATCCTTCCAAGGTTGATAAAATGAGCAGCGCCTTGAGACCCTTACGGGTGATTAGCTGCGCTATACAAGTACCCAAATACATACATACATGTGTCTATAATGGAGCAAGACTTACCTTAGCCCAGAAGATAGTTGTTCTTTGAGAGAAAATTCAACTCAGTAGCAAGGTGCTCTGTTTTGTTTTTTTAATTTAGTGCTCAGAAAGAAATGTCCTAAACTTATAAAAGACATTTACAGCTGATTATTGACAATGGCTTAAGGACAAACTCATGTGCAAAGGAAAGCATGTGTAGAGACTCTGCTTGTAATTACATTTAGCCTGTGTTATTGATGAACTAAAGTGTACTTCCATATGTGATATCATTATGATGTACTAAAGGACAAATAAAGCATTACAATAGAAGAAATAACACTTTATTGTGATGTTACAGTTCACAGATTCAACTCACACTCAAGACAGTTTTTTTTCTTTCTTCCATATTTAAGTATTAGTGCATATAAAAAAAAAAAAAAAAAACAACGATACTTGTGCCAACAAAAAGTTTATTTTATATACAGAACTTTTGCATTTCTGGACTCTACTATGCGTATAGAAAATGTTCCTAATTAAAAATGGATTCACTCTTTACTTCTTTAAAGGGATATGAAACCCAACATTTTTCTTTCTTTCATTATTCAGATAGAGCATGTGATTTAAAAAATCTTTCTAATTTACTTTTTTCTCTTGGTATCTTTTGTTGAAAAGCAGGGGCATATGCCCTTAGGACCCGGCCCATTTTCGGAGGATGATAAGGCAGCAGTTTAGCAAGAATGTTATCCATTTGCAAGAGCACTAGATGGCAGCACTCTTTCCTGCAATGCGGTGTTCCAGTAGCCTAACTAGGTATCTCTTTAACACAGAATATCATGGGAACAAAGCAAATTTGATAAAATAAGTAAAATTGGAAACTTTTTTTTTTAAATGGTATGCTCTGTCTGAATCACTAAGATTTGTTTTGTTTCATATCCCTTTAACCTGTCACACAGCTAACTAAAGGAAATACGCTGCTTTTGCTATTAAAGGGACATTAAACACTAAATACATGCTAGATAGAATGATGCATTCAAAGAAAAGATTAGTCCATGACTAACATGTAGATGTATTTTTTAAAGTTTCATTAGTTGTTTAAAAAGTGACAAAATAAGTGTAAAGTTTTAGTGTCTATAAAACACTGGGAGCTGCCATGTTGTAACTTGTGTTACCTTCTCTGCTGTGGCCAATTAGGGAGAGTTATACATAGGTCATTAGAGTGTGCAGCCAATGGTTGTGCTGGATTTAACAGTGTTCCGCTCTTCCATTTCTAACAGGAACTGAAAAGCTCACAATTTCAGAATGGAATTACAGGCAAAGAGGGCAAAATAAATAATGAAAGTATATTGCAGAGTTGTTTTATTATATACAATTTATCATTTTATATTACCATCTCAAAATGTTTAATGTCCCTTTAACCCTCTTCAGCTGTTTTGTGTGTGTGATAAAAGCCAAAAGGTGAACATGATAGTGTTGCAGGTCTGTTCTGAGACTCGCTAAAGAAGCAAAAAGAGCAACAATTATAGAGTAAATTGTATGAACATAAAATGTCAAAGATAGGGAAAAGCTATGTCATGAAAATTTCAGAAACTCTTTTTTAAAGAAACAAATATCATTGTTTTTTCTTTGTTATAGTAGGCAGTTCGTATAGCAAGTTCTCTGTAGCAATCAGTTACTACTGAAGCTTATTGTTTTAAACAAAGTAATTGTGTATAGATCTTAGTTACTGGATAGTGCACCCTTTGGATAGTTGCACCAATTTATTCACATCTGAGCTTTATAAGTGTACCAATATTTCAAATCATACATTTAATTTGGATGTAAAAATACATTTTTAATGTTCATAACACTCATTTGAATACATGACAGTAACTGTAGGTATCCCATAGTAATATTCTGCTTTGACTGGTCCAGTTTGGAACGAACTACACAGCGTGTTAAAAATATAAAAAAAAGATACAGAACCATTGTAATGTTTTTTTCCAAATTAAAAAACAACAACATATTACTGTTGCATGTGCCATGGTTACTATTTACAATTTTATCTACCCCAGTTTAGGTCCATTTTATTTAACTATACATTTTTTTTGTGATACCAAAAATATATATTCTTGGCACGAGGCAGTCAATAGATATACAATAATAAACAATGCACTAATACAGAAGAATTTGAGGGTCCTGTATCTGTGATTTTCTTAAAACTTTAGCGGCAATAGACAAATACAAAAAATCTTATTTCAATCCCATTAAAACTTTCATACACAAAAATATTTATAATAACACTTTCTTATTGCATATAGAAAAAGCAAACAAACTACAGTCTCACAAGTGCAGGCCACATCTTGTAAATATTTGACCAAATGTCTAGTTTGTTATTAACCAAGCCCTTTAGACTGTTACTACTGTATGATCATTGTGAATTAGTTTGCTTTTAATACTTCTTCTCACTTTCAAATTTATTGACCTACCTTTCGCTTTTGTAAACTTGCAACATAAATATTTAAAGTGATGGTAAATTCTCCCCTTTTTCAAATCAGATCCAAAATAGTAGTGATATTTTAGATGTAGTTTAATTGAGACTCACAGAAAATGTTACTTTTAAAGTGGGCATCAGAGCACAGAGTATTTGAATATCATATCTATATTAAAAAGTAAGTTATAGCACAACTTCATTACAACTCATTAATTGAACTACATCTGAAATATCACTAAAATTCCAAATCCGATTTTAAAAAAGGGAAAGTTACCATCACTTTAAGGTCCAATGGGGTGGGGAGGGGGAATTGAACTAGAATTCATTATACACTGAGGAGCAAGTATGTATAAACAAATACACTATGTATTTAAACAATTATTTAGTAAACAATAGTAATAAGCAGGACTGTAAACTTCTGATTCTGTCTTTCAATATCCCATCAAATGGGCTAACAATAAACTGCAATGCACAACATATTTTAGAAACTTCTGGCAGATAGTTAAAATGAACTATTATTATTATTTATTTGTAGAGCTTTAGAAGGTCCATAGCACTATAAACATAGGTGCAATATACAATAACATGTAGAAGAGGCGATTATATACTACATCAGTGGGTAGAGGGCCCTCCCTAACAGACCAGATTTTTAGGATTAAATTGGGTGAGGGCAGGTAAGATAACCATGTTTACTAATCAGCCAATTATTACACCTGTGCTCTATTTCAGATATCCTCAAAATCTGGCCTGTTATGGAGGCCTGACGACAGGCTTAAAAACCAGTGCCATACACAAAGGTGATTTACAGAACAGGCTTGTGAGCTTATGTTATAAGAAGTGGAAGGGGATGATGAAAGAAGAGATGACCTTGGTTAAGTAAATGTTAGTGTAGATTGTACGCATCCCTGAACAGTAGAGAGTCTTTAAGGAACGCTTGAAACTATGAAAGTTAGCAGAGAGTCATGTAGAGCAAGGCAGAGTTCCACATGATTGGTGCCCATAGGTGGGAATATGAAGCGTTAACCCATAGGAGGAGAGAAGGTGGTCATGGCCAGAGTTAAGGGGATGGGTGAACAAGTATCTGGAGAAAAGGGTAGAGCGATAGGAGGGAGATATGTTATTGAGAGCTTTGAAGGTTTGAGTCAGAAATTTGGGTTTTAGTCTGAAGGTTAGAGGAAGCCAGTGAAAGGTCTGGCAAAAGTGCAGCAGATGACGAGCGATTTGTCAGATAAGCCTGGCAGACTCATTCATTGTGGATTGTAAAGAGGACGCATGGCAGCGATAGAGACGCAAGAGGATAAATTTGTAATAGTCAAGGCAGAAGAGAGTGGATTTAAATCTTATTTGTGCCTTGTGTATAGAATGGCAAATTTTAAATATGTTTTATAGATAGAAATGGTAGAACCTGGCCAAGTGAGGAGTTAATGAAAGATCTGAGTCAAGTGTGACCTCAAGGCAACAGGTATGAGAAGTTGGGGTGAAGATGTTATTTTTCAACAATTATAGTGAACTGGGGGCAGTAAGAGCACATTCAAGATTAAATATCTGAAAGTCAGTGATGCAAGTTAGCAAGGAGGGGTGCAGAGAGGTATTATTACAAATGTCTAAATATTGTATTAGATTTGATTTTGTATGTATAATCAATAATATATACTGTGTGTATGTATGTGTATATATATTAATTAATTAATTTATTTTATTTATATGTGACAGCGCACAATAAACTGGTATAGAAAAAACAGTAAATAAAACTATTGTGCACAACTTATTCCTTCAGACTCACTGTTTTATAAGGAAAAACCTATTGGTGGACTAGGACATGCGACCACCAGCATAAAAAACATAATTTATGTAAGAACTTACCTGATAAATTCATTTCTTTCATATTAGCAAGAGTCCATGAGCTAGTGACGTATGGGGATATACATTCCTACCAGGAGGGGCAAAGTTTCCCAAACCTCAAAATGCCTATAAATACACCCCTCACCACACCCACAAATCAGTTTAACGAATAGCCAAGAAGTGGGGTGATAAGAAAAAAGTGTGAAAGCATAAAAATAAGGAATTGGAATAATTGTGCTTTATACAAAAAAATCATAACCACCACAAAAAAGGGTGGGCCTCATGGACTCTTGCTAATGTGAAAGAAATGAATTTATCAGGTAAGTTCTTACATAAATTATGTTTTCTTTCATGTAATTAGCAAGAGTCCATGAGCTAGTGACGTATGGGATAATGAATACCCAAGATGTTGAACTTCCACGCAAGAGTAACTAGAGAGGGAGGGATAAAATAAAGACAGCCAATTCCGCTGAAAAAATAATCCACACCCCAAACAAAGTTTAAATCTTAAAATGAAAAAAACTGAAATTATAAGCAGAAGAATCAAACTGAAATAGCTGCCTGAAGTACTTTTCTACCAAAGACTGCTTCAGAAGAAGAAAACACATCAAAATGGTAGAATTTAGTAAAAGTATGCAAAGAAGACCAAGTTGCTGCTTTGCAAATCTGATCAACCGAAGCTTCATTCCTAAATGCCCAGGAAGTAGAAACTGACCTAGTTGAATGAGCTGTAATCCTTTGAGGCGGAGTTCTACACGACTCAACATAAGCATGATGAATCAAAGACTTTAACCAAGACGCCAAAGAAAAGGCAGAGGCCTTCTGACCTTTCCTAGAACCAGAAAAAATAACAAATAGACTAGAAGTCTTTCAGAAATCTTTAGTAGCTTCAACATAATATTTCAAAGCTCTAACTACATCCAAAGAATGCAACGATCTTTCCTTAGAGTTCTTAGGATTAGGACACAATGAAGGAACCACAATTTCTCTACTAATGTTGTTAGAATTCACAACCTTAGGTAAAAATTTAAATGAAGTTCGCAAAACCGCCTTATCCTGATGAAAAATCAGAAAAGGAGACTTACAAGAAAGAGCAGATAATTCAGAAACTCTTCTAGCAGAAGAGATGGCCAAAAGAAACAAAACTTTCCAAGAAAGTAATTTAATATCCAGCGAATGCATAGGTTCAAACGGAGGAGCTTGAAGAGCCCCCAGAACCAAATTCAAACTCCAAGGAGGAGAAATTGACTTAATGACAGGTTTTATACGAACCAAAGCCTGTACAAAACAATGAATATCAGGAAGATTAGCAATCTTTCTGTGAAAAAGAACAGAAAGAGCAGAGATTTGTCCTTTCAAGGAACTTGCAGACAAACCTTTATCCAAACCATCCTGAAGAAACTGTAAAATTCTAGGAATTCTAAAAGAATGCCAAGAAAAATGATGAGAAGAACACCAAGAAATGTAAGTCTTCCAGACTCGATAATATATCTTCCTAGACACAGATTTACGAGCCTGTAACATAGTATTAATTACGGAGTCAGAGAAACCTCTATGACTGAGAATCAAGCGTTCAATCTCCATACCTTCAAATTTAAGGATTTGAGATCCTGATGGAAAAAAGGACCTTGCGATAGAAGGTCTGGTCTTAACGGAAGAGTCCACGGTTGGCAAGTAGCCATCCGAACAAGATCCGCATACCAAAACCTGTGAGGCCATGCTGGAGCCACCAGCAGAACAAACGAACGCTCCTTTAGAATCTTGGAAATCACTCTTGGAAGAAGAACTAGAGGCGGAAAGATATAGGCAGGATGATACTTCCAAGGAAGTGACAATGCATCCACTGCTTCCGCCTGAGGATCCCTGGATCTGGACAGATACCTGGGAAGCTTCTTGTTTAGATGAGAAGCCATCAGATCTATTTCTGGAAGTCCCCAGATTTGAACAATCTGAAGAAATACCTCTGGGTGAAGAGACCATTCGCCCGGATGTAATGTTTGGCGACTGAGATAATCCGCTTCCCAATTGTCTATACCTGGGATGTGAACTGCAGAAATTAGACAGGAGCTGGATTCCGCCCATACAAGTATTCGAGATACTTCTTTCATAGCCAGAGGACTGTGAGTCCCTCCTTGATTGACATATGCCACGGTAGTGACATGGTCCGTCTGAAAACAAATGAACGACTCTCTCTTTAGAAGAGGCCACAACTGAAGAGCTCTGAAAATCGCACGGAGTTCCAAAATGTTGATTGGTAATCTCGCCTCCTGAGATTCCCAAACCCCCTGCGCTGTAAGAGACCCCCATACCGCTCTCCAACCTGTCAGACTTGCATCTGTTGAGATCACAGTCCAGGTCGGAAGAACAAAAGAAGCCCCCTGAACTAAACGATAGTGGTCTGTCCACCACATCAGAGAGTGTCGTACATTCGGTTTTAAAGATATTAATTGTGATATCTTTGTATAATCCCTGCACCACTGGTTCAGCATACAGAGCTGAAGACGTCGCATGTGAAAACGAGCAAAGGGGATCGCGTCCGATGCAGCAGTCATAAGACCTAGAATTTCCATGCATAAGGCTACCGAAGGGAATGATTGAGACTGAAGGTTTCGACAAGCTGAAACCAATTTCAGACGTCTCTTGTCCGTTAATGACAGAGTCATGGACACTGAATCTATCTGGAAACCTAAAAAGGTTACTCTTGTCTGAGGAATCAACAAACTCTTTGGTAAATTGATCCTCCAACCATGTTCTCGAAGAAACGATACAAGTCGATTCGTATGAGATTCTGCTAAATGTGAAGATTGAGCAAGTACCAAGATATCGTCCAAATAAGGAAATACCACAATACCCTGTTCTCTGATTACAGATAGTAGGGCACCGAGAACCTTTGTAAAAATCCTTGGAGCTGTTGCTAGGCCAAACGGCAAAGCCACAAACTGGTAATGCTTGTCTAGAAAAGAGAATCTCAGAAACTGATAGTGATCTGGATAAATCGGAATATGCAGATATGCATCTTGTAAATCTATTGTGGACATATAATGCCCTTGCTGAACAAAAGGCAGAATAGTCCTTATAGTTACCATTTTGAATGTTGGTATTCTTACATAACGATTCAATATTTTTAAATCCAGAACTGGTCTGAAGGAATCCTCCTTCTTTGGTACAATGAATAGATTTGAGTAAAACCCCAGACCCTGTTCCAGAACTGGAACTGGTACAATTACTCCAGCCAACTCTAGATCTGAAACACATTTAAGAAACACTTGAGCCTTCACTGGATTTATTGGAACACAAGAAAGAAAAAATCTTCTTGCAGGAGGCCTTATCTTGAAGCCTATTCTGTACCCCTGTGAAACAATGTTCTGAATCCAAAGATTGTGAATCGAATTGATCCAAATTTCTTTGAAAAATTGTAATCTGCCCCCTACCAGCTGAGCTGGAATGAGGGCCGCACCTTCATGTGGACTTGGGAGCTGGCTTTGGCTTTCTAAAAGGCTTGGATTTATTCCAGACTGGAGATGGTTTCCAAACTGATACCGTTCCTGTAGGGGAAGGATCAGGTTTTTGTTCCTTACTGTGACGAAAGGAACGAAAACGATTAGCAGCCCTATATTTACCTTTAGATTTTTTATCCTGTGGTAAAAAAGTTCCTTTCCCCCCAGTAACAGTTGAAATAATAGAATCCAACTGTGAACCAAACAATTTATTCCCTTGTAAAGAAAGGGAAAGCAAAGTTGACTTAGAAGACATATCAGCATTCCAAGTTTTAAGCCATAAAGCTCTTCTAGCTAAAATAGCTAAAGACATATACCTGACATCAACCCTAATGATATCAAAGATGGCATCACAAATAAAGTTATTAGCATGTTGAAGAAGTTTAACAATGCTATGAGTATTATGATCTGTTACTTGTTGTGCTAAAGCCTCCAACCAGAAAGTTGAAGCTGCAGCAACATCTGCCAAAGATATAGCAGGCCTAAGAAGATTACCTGAACATAAGTAAGCTTTTCTTAGAAAGGATTCAATTTTCCTATCTAAAGGATCCTTAAAGGAAGTACTATCTGCCGTAGGAATAGTAGTACGTTTAGCAAGAGTAGAGATAGCCCCATCAACTTTATGGATTTTGTCCCAAAACTCTAATCTGTCAGATGGCACAGGATACAACTTCTTAAACCTTTTAGAAGGAGTAAAAGAATTACCCAGATTATTCCATTCCCTGGAAATCACTTCAGAAATAGCATCAGGGACGGGAAAATCTTCCGGAATAACTACAGGAGTTTTAAAAACCGTATTTAAACGTTTAGATTTAGTATCAAGAGGACCAGATTCCTCTATTTCTAAAGCAATTAAGACTTCTTTAAGTAAAGAACGAATAAATTCCATTTTAAATAAATATGAAGATTTATCAGTATCAATCTCTGAAACAGAATCCTCTGAACCAGAAAAATCAGAAACAGAATCAGAATGATGATATTCATTTAAAAATTCATCTGGAAAATGAGAAGTTTTAAAAGACTTTTTACGTTTACTGGAAGGAGGAATAACAGACATAGCCTTCCTAATAGATTTAGAAACAAAATCTCTTATGTTAACAGGAACACCCTGAGTATTAGATGTTCATGGAACAGCAACAGGTAATGGAACATTACTAAAGGAAATATTATCTGCATTAGAAAGTTTGTCATGACATTCATCACAAACAACAGCCGGAGGAACAGATACCACAAGATTACAACAAATACACTTAACTTTGGTAGATCCAGCATCAGGCAGCGATTTTCCAGAAGTAGCTTCTGATTCAGGGTCAATCTGAGACATCTTGCAATATGTAATAGAAAAAACAACATATAAAGCAAAATTGATCAAATTCCTTAAATGACAGTTTCAGGAATGGGAAAAAATGCCAATGAACAAGCTTCTAGCAACCAGAAGCAAATAAACAATGAGACTTAAATAATGTGGAGACAATAATGACGCTTATATTTTTTAGTGCCAAAAAAAAGACGCCCACATTATTTGGCGCCTAAATGCTTTTGGCGCCAAAAATGACGCCACATCCGGTGACGCCGACATTTTTGGCGCAAAAATGTCAAAAAAAATGACGCAACTTCCGGCGACAAGTATGACGCCAGAAATGACAAAGAAAATTTTTGCGCCAAAAAAGTCAGCGCCAAGAATGACGCAATAAAATGAAGCATTTTCAGCCCCCGCGAGCCTAACAGCCCACAGGAAAAAAAGTCAAATTTTTAAGGTAAATAAAATTGATTATTCATATGCATTATCCCAAATAATGAAACTGACTGTCTGAAATAAGGAATATCGAACATCCTGAATCAAGGCAAATAAATGTTTAAACACATATATTTAGAACTTTATATAAAAGTGCCCAACCATAGCTTAGAGTGTCACAGAAAATAAGACTTACTTACCCCAGGACACTCATCTACATGTAGTAGAAAGCCAAACCAGTACTGAAACGAGAATCAGTAGAGGTAATGGTATATATAAGAGTATATCGTCGATCTGAAAAGGGAGGTAAGAGATGAATCTCTACGACCAATAACAGAGAACCTATGAAATAGACCCCGTAGAAGGAGATAATTGAATTCAAATAGGCAATACTCTCTTCACATCCCTCTGACATTCACTGCACACTGAGAGGAAAACAGGGCTCCAACCTGCAGCGGAGCGCAGATCAACGTAGAATCTAGCACAAACTTACTTCACCACCTCCACAGGAGGCAAAGTTTGTAAAACTGATTTGTGGGTGTGGTGAGGGGTGTATTTATAGGCTTTTTGCCCCTCCTGGTAGGAATGTATATCCCATACGTCACTAGCTCATGGACTCTTGCTAATTACATGAAAGAAAACATAATTTATGCTTACCTGATAAATTCCTTTCTTCTGTTGTGTGATCAGTCCACGGGTCACATAACAGAAGAAAGAGTACATTTATACAGAAGTGTTACAACAAAAGCTACAATATTTTAAAATGTCCTCTTCAAGACACAAAAAAACCACCCAAAAAAACAAACAAAAAAAAAAAAACAACTTTAATGTTAGTTTAAGCTCCCACCCTTTTGATTATTTAACACTAGTTAGGATATATGGCAGTCAAAAATATTACTTCCTTTTTTATCATTAAATACAGTAAAGTCCATCCCAGATATTAAAAGCAAACACAAAGTACTATAAATAAAAACAAATTAAAATGTGGTAAAAATGGTAATAAATCAAACGCGTAGCTTCAAAAGTGTGTAAAAATTGTATATATGGGGCAAGTGTACATTCTTTTACTTGTATTTTGAAGTTAATACTTTTTAACTTAAAGGGACAGTAAAGACCAAAAATGTTATGGTTTAAAATGATAGATAATCCCTTTATTTACCATTTCTCAGTTCTGCATAACCAACAATGTTATGTTATATTAATATACTTTTTACCTCTGCGATTACCTTGTATCTAAGCCTCTGCAGACTGCCCATTATCTTGGGTTCTTTTGACAGACTTGCATTTTAGCCAACCAGTACTGACTCTTAACATTGTGCTCACATCTGTGGAGTTATTTATCTACACGGCACACATGAACTAACTCTCTCTGAAAAACTGTCAAATGCATTCAGATAAGAGGGGGCCTTCAAGGGCTTAGAAATTAGCATATGAGCCTACCTAGGTTTAGCTTTCAACTAAGAATACCAAGATAACGCACATTTGATAAGAGTAAATTGCAAAGTTGTTTAAAAATACATGTCCTACATGAAAGTTTAACTTGACCTTAACTGTCCCTTTAAGCTTGGCAAACCCAGGTGTCCGGGCGCCACTAGAACCATAAAATTAGGACCTTGCACCCTAGTTTAGCGTCCTGAAGACACCCACATATAAATTATAGGGATGGGCAAAAATTTCTGGCTCCTAGATTTTGAGTAAATATGTCGAGCCCTGTTAAATATAATTTTAAGGCTATATGATAAAAAAGAAATTGTTTCCACACATTTTTTAAGTATGTGTATTTCTACCCAACATTGTAAATTTGAGTATTATTAACAGGTAAATTAACTTAATTAATAGTAACTTATAACATAAAATGTGAGTATAATGTAATGTGGCCCCTGACAAACCACCCCCCCAAAAAACACACACAAAAAAACAGTATTAGAGACCAGCCCCGTCATTAGTACCCTGCTCTTCATATATTTAAAATAAAAAAAAGGGTTTTTGGTGCCACTGTTTTAAAGGAATGTGTCTTTGTTTGACAAATCTGCTTTGTCATACCAAGTTCATGTCCATTTCCACTAATACATCTGTGGAAAAATTAGGTTGGGACATGAAAATTCAAACCGTGTATTCTCAGATATTCGCAATCTAAATTTCATATCTTTTTTATGAAAGTAATAGCATATTATAACAGTACTGCTCATTCCAATAACAAGAGTTTATATTTCAAATGCAGATATAAGGGTAATACAAAGTAAATGTGCTTATGTTGCTCCTGTAGTCACAGTAAAGAGTCTTTGCCAACACTGTTCTGCAATATGTTCATATTGCAATAATTAGTACAATCAAATGAGTTACCAGAAAATCCTCAATCATATTTCAAAGCTCTTAAAATAATATACAGTATATAAATATGTGGATTTCATTTGAATGTTATACTAAAGAGTAGTAAATTGGTATCCAGAATGGATTATATCCAACCAATTTTAGATCATACAAAACAGTCAAGTATTCACACCCTGGGTACAAAAAATTATAATAAATGTTAATTATTTTAGCAAGCAATAAGAGTGTGTTTAACTTGTGATTCACAGATGAACTGAAAGCATGCGCCTCAGAATCTATAGCTGCTTGATAAAAAGTAGATAACAACCACACACGCCTGTTAGTCTTTAGTTAAGCCAGAGACAGCCTTGTCACATTCCCTACTGAAGCTTAGCTGCACATGCACTATGGACTCGGTATTTTCTGACTAAGACTTAACTCCAAACTGCTTAAGACATTAAATTGAACCACAGTGAATTTTCACAAAACTTGGGCTTATTGCAGTTGGGCACTAAACTGCCAGAGACACACATGATGAATGCTACAACTAATACAAGTTTTTAAATGGTTTCCTTTATAAAAAGGGACTTATTTTCTGAAACCAAATATATTTTAAAATTATATTTTAAAAAGGTATGGTACATCTGAACACAATTCAGTGACATGTAATACTGCAGGTATTTATCAGTACAACAGCACATTAAATAAGTATGAACATTATATTAAACTGTTTGGAGTATTTGTTTGCTTGAAAGAAAAAAAAATGTCCATTTAATGTTCATATAATATCTTGGCTTCATTGCAATATAACACTTAATCTAATGTTTCTTCTTCTTGTCGTCCATCCCACCATTTCTATTCTCTGACAGAGATGATGGAGCTTCGAAATTCCAGTCAACTGGTGTCAAGAGCTGATAAGTCTTTTTGTGAGTCCAGTAAGGGTTCAGAATAACTGTAACTAATCCCAGCGCAGTGAAGAAAAATGCTATATACACATAAGCAACTGAACTTATTAATATCTCCCAATACCACAAGCAGACCCACCATATGTGGTAAGTAAGAACCATCCGGCAGTGGAACATGTGAATCATTATCCATTGGTTTATTTTCCAAAACACTGTGTCTGACCATCCAGCCTAAAGACAAAGCAAAAAATGTTTAATATGCAAAGCCCAGACGGATTAAATTTCAGCTCAGCTGGAAAAAAAACAAATACATTATCTACACAATTTCCATAGACTTTAATGAACATTGTTGAAGAAAACATAAATTATGCTTACCTGATAATTGAATTTCCTTCTGTATGAGGAGAATCCACGGCATCATTCCTTACTGTCGGGAAATACTGAAACTGGTCACCAGGAGGAGGCAAAGACACCCCAGCCAAAGGCTTAAATACTCCCCCTACTTCCCTCATATCCCAGTCATTGTGCCAAGGGAATAAGGAACAGTAGGAGAAATATCAGGGTATAAATGGTGCCGGAAGAGAAAAACAAAATTTTATTCCGCCCATCGGAGTATACGGGCGGGGGGCCGTGGACTCTACTCATACAGAAGGAAAAAACCTTTCTCCCAAAAGCTGCTTCAGCGGAAGCAAAAACGTCAAATTTGTAGAATTTTGAAAAAGTATGTAAAGAGGACCAGGTAGCCGCCTAACAAATCTGATCCATAGATACCTCATTCTTAAAGGCCCAAGAGGAAGCCACCACTCTAGTGGAAGGAGCCGTAATCCTCAGAGGAGGTCTAAATCCTGCTGACTCGTAAGATAAGCATATAACACTCCTCAACCAAAAAGATAAGGAAGTCAAAGAGGCCTTCAGACCCTTACACTTCCCAGAGTAGATACCAAACAACGAAGAAGTTTGTCTAAAATCCTTAGTAGCTTGAAGATAAAAACTTGGACAACATCCAGATTATGAAGTAAACGTTCCTTCGAAGGAGGATTAGGACACAAGGAAGAAACCACAATCTCCTGATTGATGTTATGATCAGACACCACCTTAGGAAGAAAACCCAAGTGGGTACGTAGGACAGCCTTATCAGTGTGGAACACCAGATAAGGAGGCTCACATTGCAAAGCAGCCATTTATGAAACTCTGCGTGCCGACGCAATAGCCAATAAAAAAAGAACCTTCCAAGACAACAATTTAATGTCAACCGAATGGATGGGCTCACACAAAGCCCGTTGCAAAAACTTAAGAACAAGATTCAAAGTCCAAAGTGGAGCGTTGGATCTAAACACAGGTATGATCCTGATCAGAGTCTTAAAGAAGGATTGCACGTCAGGGAGCTCTGCAACTCCTGTGCAGCAAAACAGAAAGAGACAAAATCTGTCCCCTCAGGGAACTAACAGAAAGGCCCTTCTCCAGAGCCTATACCCTATAAAGTCTGATACCTTATTTGCCATATTTTTCTGGTTTTCTTTGATCTCTCCATTTTAGATTATAATTATTTGCACGCTCTAAAAGAGATTTCCATACGTAGTAATTGATAGGTTGCACAATAGCAGATTGTTAGCCACACTTTAAACACGTTTAATTTTTTATTTTTTTTCTGTTTTTTTTTTTTGGATCTTCAACACACACACTATATTATGGGAACTAGAATTTTGTAGAATATTGTTGTATTGTACTAGTTTTTTGCATCTATTTTGATAGGGCACATTAGTGGCGAGAGCCAAAGTAGTTTTTATATATTTCACCAGGATTTCCTTATGGAAAGGTTTCTCTCTCACTCTAAGTCTAACTCACCCACCATGCCACCTAAGCAGAGAGAGAAGAAACCTAAATCTAATGATAGTACCATAGAGGTACATAACGAAGTAGGTATGGGCACTCAAGATAACACTCCGATATTACAACAGATCTCAGCACTTATTACCCCACAGTTTGATTCACTTAGACAGGAGATGGCCAATTTGACTAGTGAAGTTAAGCAATTTTCTGCCAGGATGAACGAAATAGAAGCAAGGGTCTCAGACCTTGAGGGTAGATCAGTTGTCATGGAGCAAGTAACCACCTCTCAAGAGAGTAAACTAAATTCAATTAGTCAAAAATTAGAAGAACTGGATAGGTCCCGCTGAAACAACCTAAGGGTTGTGGGACTACCAGAGACAGGAGAATATCAGGACCTAATTAGCTTTGCCTCCACTAGACTGCCCCAGCTGGTCGGTAGTAATATCGAAAATGTAAGGTTACCGATAGAAAGAGCCCATAGAATGGGAGCTGTGAGAAAGAACCCAGATGGATCAATTAGACCCAGAGTGATTATTATTAGGTTCTTGAATTTCCAGGATAAATTTCATATCCTGAGGCTATACCGTAAAAATAACAACATAATGCTGGGCCCACATAAGATCCTTCTATTCCAGGATTTTTCTGTCGAGACCCAGAATAAGCGCAGACAAATGGCACCATTCTGCTCTAAATTGATTAAGGCCAACTATAAAGCTAGATTGGTTTACCCGGCCAAGATTATTATTGATAGGGAGAATGAAATATATTTTCAATAAAATGGAGGATGTCCAACAATTTTGCCGGAATATGGGGGTCGAATAAGATACCATAGCTAGGTCATTAGGAGGCTTAGTAGAACCTCAAACAGGAAAATGTTTACGTTAATGATAGTTTACAAAGAGATATGGCAAAACATAGTGTGGACCCAAGAAGGGAGTTTTATTTGTTTTTAGGACCATTAGGGTGCAGAATTCAACAGATGAGTAGCAAAGTAACTATGCCAGGACTTTGCCCTAAACATTCAAGTCTAATATTGTCTATACTAATATATGTACTCTCACAGGGCCAGGGAGGTAGGCGTGGGAGTGGAAGGGGTACCCCCTCTTTTTTTTTTCTTTTCTCCCTCTCCGGCTCTCTTCTCGTTTACTCGGTAAGTTAGATGGTTAAGCTAAAGTTGGCCTCTTGGAACATAGGTGGGATCTCTACACCCATGAAAAGAAAGTTAATGATTAGACATTTGGGGGCTGGGAATCCAGATATAGCTTTTGTCCAAGAGACGCATCTGAAACCAGCAGAGGCGGTAAAACTTAAATGTAAGTGGGTTGGGGGAGGTGATTTACACCCCCTACGATAAAGCGAAGAGAGGTTTGGCAATATTGTTTCACAAACAGCTGCAATATCGTATTGTCTCAGTAGACAATGACGCAGATGGGAGATATCAAATCATAGAAGTAGTTATCAAGGGGAATTCTTTCATATTCTGTAATGTATATGGGCCAAATATAGTAGACCCAGCGTTCTGGAAGATTATTAGTCTGAAACTGTTTCCCCATATAGGGAAAGACATAGTAATGGAAGGAGATTTTAATATGGCTTTCTCGCATATTTTAGATAGGTCTAGAGTAAGCAGCCGAAACGCGTAAGCTTGCCTACCCCAGGTGCTTGTGTGCAACTTTCTTTGCTGTTTGTACCATCAGCTTTTAACTTTTGGACTATTAAAGACATGGTTTTAATCTACCCTGCCGTTCGCTCTCACAATTTCTTTATGGTGAAGTTATTGCCTGCTTGAGCGAAACGGCGCCCTGCCCAAGAAGTCCTCTACCTATTTAAAGCTCCCGGTTGGTTATGGGATTTACCTCACTCTTCTGACTATCGTTGATGAGCCAACGGAACCTCCTGAATCCTTTATTGGTCGACACAGTGATGACATTTGGGCAACACGCCCCGGCAACAAGCGCAGGATCCGGCTGAATTACGCATAGGACGTCAGCGTGTATGCAACACGCCCCCTCGCCTGGTCGATTGGGAGTCCAGCGTCTCTCCGTTTTCCACCTGTCCCACGACCGCAGCCTGGTTCTGCGGGAAAGTACATCAGGAGCCATTGGATAAACTACGGACCTAATCTTTGCTATAAGGCATAACCGTAAGTTATATGGACTCTATTTCTGATGGTGAGACACCAATCAATCTTTTGGGTTAAATGTACAAGCATTACAGAGTGAATTGATTTGAGGTAATTGCCCCTCCACCGGTGGACAGTCTAAATATTTAGACATTGTTCTCTTGAGCAGAGGATTTATTTCTGTCATTTGATCTCTCTCCCCACATTGCATCTTGTTGGTTTAGAGTAAGGAATACCCCTAGGAAATCACGAGAAACAAAAATATTGCGAAGACTATGCCAGAAACTCGCTCTACAAGATATATGACGGGCACAAAATCCAGACACTAGAGAATATACGTGTGTCTCGGGAGTGCATAAGTCCTTTTCCAGAATAGACTTCTTTCTAGTTGCTAAACAATTGATGCGGATGGGTATTAAGTCAAACATTCAGGAAATTGTATCGGATCATGCTATTATTACATTAGAAGTAGGATTAAAAGATCCCCTCTCGGTACGCAATTCTAGATTGTTTTTCCCACAATACCTTGCTAATAATGCGCAACTTAAAACATGGTTATAGAACAGATGGAGACAGTTCTCGGAGGATAGCCACAAACCAGAGATATTCTGGGAAACTGCCAAGGCAGTATTTAGAGGGGAGATCAAAGCGTATCTGGTTAGGACCAAGACTATTAGGATAAAAAGAGAAGAACAACTCTCGAATACCCTTAGAAACAGCTATAGGGATTATATTAATGACCCTTCCACGACTACATGAAAAAAGTATAAGGATAGTAAGATAGCTCGTGACATAGAACTTAAACAATATTCAATACTCGAAGACCAAAAGCAGAAAGCATTTTTCACAGGGGCCCAAGGAAATTCAGCAAAGTACTTAGCAAAAATCTCCAAAATCAGACAAGCAAAGAACTACATTACAGCCCTGAAATATAAAGATAAGAGGTTTATTGAAGCTCCAGGAATTAGGAAGGCTTTCTCTGATTTCTTTCAGGAATTATATGCACACAAAAAGATTGATGCTCAAAGTAAGGAGCAGTTCTGGCGGAAGATTAACTTGCCGCAAGTAGAGCAAACGGAGTTGCAGAAATTAAGCAAACCTATCACGATAACAGAAATTGTCAACACGATAACGAAACTTAAAAACATAATTTATGTAAGAACTTACCTGATAAATTAATTTCTTTCATATTAGCAAGAGTCCATGAGCTAGTGACGTATGGGATATACATTCCTACCAGGAGGAGCAAAGTTTCCCAAACCTCAAAATGCCCATAAATACACCCCTCACCACACCCACAAATCAGTTTAACGAATAGCCAAGAAGTGGGGTGATAAGAAAAAAGTGCGAAATCATAAAAAAATAAGGAATTGGAATAGTTGTGCTTTATACAAAAAAATCATAATCACCACAAAAAAGGGTGGGTCTCATGGACTCTTGCTAATATGAAAGAAATGAATTTATCAGGTAAGTTCTTACATAAATTATGTTTTCTTTCATGTAATTAGCAAGAGTCCATGAGCTAGTGACGTATGGGATAATAAATACCCAAGATGTGGAACTTCCACGCAAGAGTCACTAGAGAGGGAGGGATAAAATAAAGACAGCCAATTCCGCTGAAAAATAATCCACCCCCCAAAAAAAAAGTTTAAATCTTGTAATGAAAAAAAATGAAATTATAAGCAGAAGAATCAAACTGAAACAGCTGCCTGAAGTACTTTTCTACCAAAGACTGCTTCAGAAGAAGAAAACACATCAAAATGGTAGAATTTAGTAAAAGTATGCAAAGAAGACCAAGTTGCTGCTTTGCAAATCTGATCAACCGAAGCTTCATTCCTAAATGCCCAGGAAGTAGAAACTGACCTAGTCGAATGAGCTGTAATCCTTTGAGGCGGAGTTCTACCCGACTCAACATAAGCATGATGAATCAAAGACTTTAACAAAGACGCCAAAGAAATGGCAGAGGCCTTCTGACCTTTCCTAGAACCAGAAAAGATAAATAGACTAGAAGTCTTTCGGAAATCTTTAGTAGCTTCAACATAATATTTCAAAGCTCTTACTACATCCAAAGAATGTAAAGATCTTTCCTTAGAATTCTTAGGATTAGGACACAATGAAGGAACCACAATCTCTCTACTAATGTTAGAATTCACAACCTTAGGTAAAAATTTAAATGAAGTCCGCAACACTGCCTTATCCTGATGAAAAATCAGAAAAGGAGATTCACAAGAAAGAGCAGATAACTCAAACTGTTCTAGCAGAAGAGATGGCCAAAAGAAACAAAACTTTCCAAGAAAGTAATTTAATATCCAGAGAATGCATAGGTTCAAAAGGAGGAGCTTGTAGAGCTCCCAGAACCAAATTCAAACTCCAAGGAGGAGAAATTGACTTAATGACAGGTTTGATACGAACCAAAGCCTGTACAAAACAATGAATATCAGGAAGATTAGCAATCTTTCTGTGAAACAGCACAGAAAGAGCAGAAATGTGTCCTTTTAAGGAACTTGCAGACAAACCTTTATCCAGAACATCCAGAAGAAACTGTAAAATTCTAGGAATTCTAAAAGAATGCCAGGAAAATTGATGAGAACACCAAGAAATGTAAGTCTTCCAGACTCGATAATATATCTTCCTAGACACAGATTTACGAGCCTGTAACATAGTATTAATTACGGAGTCAGAGAAACCTCTATGACTAAGAATCAAGCGTTCAATCTCCATACCTTCAAATTTAATGATTTGAGATCCTGATGGAAAAATGGGCCTTGAGATAGAAGGTCTGATATTAACGGAAGAGTCCAAGGTTGGCAACTGGCCATCCGAACAAGATCTGCATACCAAAACCTGTGAGGCCATGCTGGAGCCACCAGCAGTACAAACGAACGCTCCTTTAGAATCTTGGAAATCACTCTTGGAAGAAGAACTAGAGGCGGAAAGATATAGGCAGGATGATACTTCCAAGGAAGCGACAATGCATCCACTGCCTCTGCCTGAGGATTCCTGGATCTGGACAGATACCTGGGAAGTTTCTTGTTTAAATGAGAAGCCATCAGATCTATTTCTGGAAGACCCCAGATTTGAACAATCTGAAGAAATACCTCTGGGTGAAGAGACCATTCGCCCGGATGCAACGTCTGGCGACTGAGATAATCCGCTTCCCAATTGTCTATACCTGGGATGTGAACCGCAGAAATTAGACAAGAGCTGGATTCCGCCCATACAAGTATTCGAGATACTTCTTTCATAGCCAGAGGACTGAGAGTCCCCCCTTGATGATTGATATATGCCACGGTTGTGACATTGTCCGTCTGAAAACAAATGAACGATTCTCTCTTTAGAAGAGGCCACGACTGAAGAGCTCTGAAAATCGCACGGAGTTCCAAAATGTTGATTGGTAATCTCGCCTCCTGAGATTCCCAAACCCCCTGCGCTGTCAGAGACCCCCATACCGCTCCCCAACCTGTAAGACTCGCATCTGTTGAGATCACAGTCCAGGTTGGAAGAACAAAAAAAAGTCCCTTGAATTAAACAATGGTGATCTGTCCACCACGTCAGAGAGTGTCGTACAATCTGATTTAAAGATATTAACTGTGATATCTTTGTATAATCCCTGCACCACTGGTTCAGCATACAGAGCTGAAGAGGTCGCATGTGAAAACGAGCAAAGGGGATCGCGTCCGATGCAGCAGTCATAAGACCTAGAATTTCCATGCATAAGGCTACCGAAGGGAATGATTGAAACTGAAGGTTTCGATAGGCTGAAATCAACTTCAGACGTCTCTTGTCCGTCAGAGAAAGTCATGGACACTGAATCTATTTGAAAACCTAAAAAGGTTACCCTTGTCTGAGGAATCAATGAACTCTTTGGTAAATTGATCCTCCAACCATGATCTCGAAGAAACAATACGAGTCGATTCGTATGAGATTCTGCTAAATGTGAAGACTGAGCAAGTACCAAGATATCGTCCAAATAAGGAAATACCACAATACCCTGTTCTCTGATTACAGATAGAAGGGCACCGAGAACTTTTGAAAAAATCCTTGGAGCCGTTGCTAGGCCGAACGGCAAAGCCACAAATTGGTAATGCTTGTCTAGAAAAGAGAATCTCAGAAACTGAAAGTGATCTGGATGAATCGGAATATGCAGATATGCATCCTGCAAATCTATTGTGGACATATAATGCCCTTGCTGAACAAAAGGCAGAATAGTCCTTATAGTTACCATTTTGAATGTTGGTATCCTTACATAACGATTCAATATTTTTAAATCCAGAACTGGTCTGAAGGAATTCTCCTTCTTTGGTACAATGAAGAGATTTGAGTAAAACCCCAGCCCCTGTTCCAGAACTGGAACTGGCACAATTACTCCAGCCAACTCTAGATCTGAAACACATTTCAGAAATGCCTGAGCCTTCACTGGATTTATTGGAATGCGAGAAAGAAAAAAAATCTTCTTTTAGGTGGCCTTACCTTGAAACCTATTCTGTACCCTTGTGAAACAATGTTCTGAATCCAAAGACTGTGAATCGATTTGATCCAAATTTCTTTGAAAAATCGTAATCTGCCCCCTACCAGCTGCGCTGGAATGAGGGCCGCACCTTCATGTGGACTTGGGAGCTGGCTTTGCCTTTCTAAAAGGCTTGGATTTATTCCAGACTGGAGACGGTTTCCAAACAGAAACCATTCCTTTAGGGGAAGGATCAGGCTTCTGTTCCTTATTCTGATGAAAGGAACGAAAACGATTAGCAGCCCTATATTTACCTTTAGATTTTTTTATCCTGAGGTAAAAAAGTTCCTTTCCCCCCAGTAACAGTTGAAATAATAGAATCCAACTGTGAACCAAACAATTTATTACCTTGGAAAGAAAGGGAAAGCAAAGTTGACTTAGAAGACATATCAGCATTCCAAGTTTAAAGCCATAAAGCTCTTCTAGCTAGAATAGCTAAAGACATATACCTGACATCAACTCTGATGATATCAAAGATGGCATCACAAATAAAGTTATTAGCATGTTGAAGAAGTTTAACAATGCTATGAGTATTATGATCTGACACTTGTTGCGCCAAAGCCTCCAACCAAAAGGTGGAAGCTGCAGCAACATCAGCCAAAGAAATAGCAGGCCTAAGAAGATTACCTGAACATAAATAAGCTTTCCTTAGAAAGGAATCAATCTTCCTATCTAAAGGATCCTTAAAGGAAGTACTATCTGCCGTAGGAATAGTAGTACGCTTAGCAAGAGTAGAGATAGCCCCATCAACTTTAGGGATTTTGTCCCAAAACTCTAATCTGTCAGATACAATTTCTTAAATCTTTTAGAAGGAGTAAAAGAATTACCCAGATTATTCCATTCCCTAGAAATTACTTCAGAAATAGCATCAGGGACAGGAAAAACTTCTGGAATAACTACAGGAGGTTTAAAAACCGAATTTAAACGCTTATTAGATTTAGTATCAAGAGGACTAGAATCCTCAATTTCTAAAGCGATTAAAACTTCTTTAAGTAAAGAATGAATAAATTCCATTTTAAATAAATATTTATCAGTGTCAATATCTGAGACAGAATCCTCTGAACCAGAAAAAACAGAATTTATGTTTACCTGATAAATTACTTTCTCCAACGGTGTGTCCGGTCCACGGCGTCATCCTTACTTGTGGGATATTCTCTTCCCCAACAGGAAATGGCAAAGAGCCCAGCAAAGCTGGTCACATGATCCCTCCTAGGCTCCGCCTACCCCAGTCATTCGACCGACGTTAAGGAGGAATATTTGCATAGGAGAAACCATATGGTACCGTGGTGACTGTAGTTAAAGAAAATAAATTATCAGACCTGATTAAAAAAACCAGGGCGGGCCGTGGACCGGACACACCGTTGGAGAAAGTAATTTATCAGGTAAACATAAATTCTGTTTTCTCCAACATAGGTGTGTCCGGTCCACGGCGTCATCCTTACTTGTGGGAACCAATACCAAAGCTTTAGGACACGGATGAAGGGAGGGAGCAAATCAGGTCACCTAAATGGAAGGCACCACGGCTTGCAAAACCTTTCTCCCAAAAATAGCCTCAGAAGAAGCAAAAGTATCAAACTTGTAAAATTTGGTAAAAGTGTGCAGTGAAGACCAAGTCGCTGCCCTACATATCTGATCAACAGAAGCCTCGTTCTTGAAGGCCCATGTGGAAGCCACAGCCCTAGTGGAATGAGCCGTGATTCTTTCGGGAGGCTGCCGTCCGGCAGTCTCGTAAGCCAATCTGATGATGCTTTTAATCCAAAAAGAGAGAGAGGTAGAAGTTGCTTTTTGACCTCTCCTTTTACCGGAATAAACAACAAACAAGGAAGATGTTTGTCTAAAATCCTTTGTAACATCTAAATAGAATTTTAGAGCGCGAACAACATCCAAATTGTGCAACAAACGTTCCTTCTTTGAAACTGGTTTCGGACACAGAGAAGGTACGATAATCTCCTGGTTAATGTTTTTGTTAGAAACAACTTTTGGAAGAAAACCAGGTTTAGTACGTAAAACCACCTTATCTGCATGGAACACCAGATAAGGAGGAGAACACTGCAGAGCAGATAATTCTGAAACTCTTCTAGCAGAAGAAATTGCAACTAAAAACAAAACTTTCCAAGATAATAACTTAATATCAACGGAATGTAAGGGTTCAAACGGAACCCCCTGAAGAACTGAAAGAACTAAGTTGAGACTCCAAGGAGGAGTCAAAGGTTTGTAAACAGGCTTAATTCTAACCAGAGCCTGAACAAAGGCTTGAACATCTGGCACAGCTGCCAGCTTTTTGTGAAGTAACACAGACAAGGCAGAAATCTGTCCCTTCAGGGAACTAGCAGATAATCCTTTTTCCAATCCTTCTTGAAGGAAGGATAGAATCTTAGGAATCTTAACCTTGTCCCAAGGGAATCCTTTAGATTCACACCAACAGATATATTTTTTCCAAATTTTGTGGTAAATCTTTCTAGTTACAGGCTTTCTGGCCTGAACAAGAGTATCGATAACAGAATCTGAGAACCCTCGCTTCGATAAGATCAAGCGTTCAATCTCCAAGCAGTCAGCTGGAGTGAAACCAGATTCGGATGTTCGAACGGACCCTGAACAAGAAGGTCTCGTCTCAAAGGTAGCTTCCAAGGTGGAGCCGATGACATATTCACCAGATCTGCATACCAAGTCCTGCGTGGCCACGCAGGAGCTATCAAGATCACCGACGCCCTCTCCTGATTGATCCTGGCTACCAGCCTGGGGATGAGAGGAAACGGCAGGAACACATAAGCTAGTTTGAAGGTCCAAGGTGCTACTAGTGCATCCACTAGAGCCGCCTTGGGATCCCTGGATCTGGACCCGTAGCAAGGAACTTTGAAGTTCTGACGAGAGGCCATCAGATCCATGTCTGGAATGCCCCACAGCTGAGTGACTTGGGCAAAGATTTCCGGATGGAGTTCCCACTCCCCCGGATGCAATGTCTGACGACTCAGAAAATCCGCTTCCCAATTTTCCACTCCTGGGATGTGGATAGCAGACAGGTGGCAGGAGTGAGACTCCGCCCATAGAATGATTTTGGTCACTTCTTGCATCGCTAGGGAACTCCTTGTTCCCCCCTGATGGTTGATGTACGCAACAGTTGTCATGTTGTCTGATTGAAACCGTATGAACTTGGCCCTCGCTAGCTGAGGCCAAGCCTTGAGAGCATTGAATATCGCTCTCAGTTCCAGAATATTTATCGGTAGAAGAGATTCTTCCCGAGACCAAAGACCCTGAGCTTTCAGGGATCCCCAGACCGCGCCCCAGCCCATCAGACTGGCGTCGGTCGTGACGATGACCCACTCCGGTCTGCGGAATGTCATCCCTTGTGACAGGTTGTCCAGGGACAGCCACCAACGGAGTGAGTCTCTGGTCCTCTGATTTACTTGTATCTTCGGAGACAAGTCTGTATAGTCCCCATTCCACTGACTGAGCATGCACAGTTGTAATGGTCTTAGATGAATGCGCGCAAAAGGAACTATGTCCATTGCCGCTACCATCAAACCGATCACTTCCATGCACTGCGCTATGGAAGGAAGAGGAACGGAATGAAGTATCCGACAAGAGTCTAGAAGTTTTGTTTTTCTGGCCTCTGTCAGAAAAATCCTCATTTCTAAGGAGTCTATTATTGTTCCCAAGAAGGGAACCCTTGTTGACGGAGATAGAGAACTCTTTTCCACGTTCACTTTCCATCCGTGAAATCTGAGAAAGGCCAGGACAATGTCCGTGTGAGCCTTTGCTTGAGGAAGGGACGACGCTTGAATCAGAATGTCGTCCAAGTAAGGTACTACAGCAATGCCCCTTGGTCTTAGCACAGCTAGAAGGGACCCTAGTACCTTTGTGAAAATCCTTGGAGCAGTGGCTAATCCGAAAGGAAGCGCCACGAACTGGTAATGCTTGTCCAGGAATGCGAACCTTAGGAACCGATGATGTTCCTTGTGGATAGGAATATGTAGATACGCATCCTTTAAATCCACTGTGGTCATGAATTGACCTTCCTGGATGGAAGGAAGAATAGTTCGAATGGTTTCCATCTTGAACGATGGAACCTTGAGAAACTTGTTTAAGATCTTGAGATCTAAGATTGGTCTGAACGTTCCCTCTTTTTTGGGAACTATGAACAGATTGGAGTAGAACCCCATCCCTTGTTCTCTTAATGGAACAGGATGAATCACTCCCATTTTTAACAGGTCTTCTACACAATGTAAGAATGCCTGTCTTTTTATGTGGTCTGAAGACAACTGAGACCTGTGGAACCTCCCCCTTGGGGGAAGCCCCTTGAATTCCAGAAGATAACCTTGGGAGACTATTTCTAGCGCCCAAGGATCCAGAACGTCTCTTGCCCAAGCCTGAGCGAAGAGAGAGAGTCTGCCCCCCACCAGAACCGGTCCCGGATCGGGGGCCAACATTTCATGCTGTCTTGGTAGCAGTGGCAGGTTTCTTGGCCTGCTTTCCCTTGTTCCAGCCTTGCATTGGTCTCCAAGCTGGCTTGGCTTGAGAAGTATTACCCTCTTGCTTAGAGGACGTAGCACTTTGGGCTGGTCCATTTCTACGAAAGGGACGAAAATTAGGTTTATTTTTTGCCTTGAAAGGCCGATCCTGAGGAAGGGCGTGGCCCTTACCCCCAGTGATATCAGAGATAATCTCTTTCAAGTCAGGGCCAAACAGCGTTTTCCCCTTGAAAGGAATGTTAAGTAGCTTGTTCTTGGAAGACGCATCAGCTGACCAAGATTTCAACCAAAGCGCTCTGCGCGCCACAATAGCAAACCCAGAATTCTTAGCCGCTAACCTAGCCAATTGCAAAGTGGCGTCTAGGGTGAAAGAATTAGCCAATTTGAGAGCATTGATTCTGTCCATAATCTCCTCATAAGGAGGAGAATCACTATCGACCGCCTTTATCAGCTCATCGAACCAGAAACATGCGGCTGTAGCTACAGGGACAATGCATGAAATTGGTTGTAGAAGGTAACCCTGCTGAACAAACATCTTTTTAAGTAAACCTTCTAATTTTTTATCCATAGGATCTTTGAAAGCACAACTATCCTCTATGGGTATAGTGGTGCGTTTGTTTAAAGTGGAAACCGCTCCCTCGACCTTGGGGACTGTCTGCCATAAGTCCTTTCTGGGGTCGACCATAGGAAACAATTTTTTAAATATGGGGGGAGGGACGAAAGGAATACCGGGCCTTTCCCATTCTTTATTAACAATGTCCGCCACCCGCTTGGGTATAGGAAAAGCTTCTGGGAGCCCCGGGACCTCTAGGAACTTGTCCATTTTACATAGTTTCTCTGGGATGACCAACTTGTCACAATCATCCAGAGTGGATAATACCTCCTTAAGCAGAATGCGGAGATGTTCCAACTTAAATTTAAACGTAATCACATCAGGTTCAGCTTGTTGAGAAATGTTCCCTGAATCAGTAATTTCTCCCTCAGACAAAACCTCCCTGGCCCCATCAGACTGGGTTAGGGGCCCTTCAGAACCATTATTATCAGCGTCGTCATGCTCTTCAGTATCTAAAACAGAGCAGTCGCGCTTACGCTGATAAGTGTTCATTTTGGCTAAAATGTTTTTGACAGAATTATCCATTACAGCCGTTAATTGTTGCATAGTAAGGAGTATTGGCGCGCTAGATGTACTAGGGGCCTGCTGAGTGGGCAAGACTCGTGTAGACGAAGGAGGGAATGATGCAGTACCATGCTTACTCCCCTCACTTGAGGAATCATCTTGGGCATCATTGTCATTGTCACATAAATCACATTTATTTAAATGAATGGGAATTCTGGCTTCCCCGCATTCAGAACACAGTCTATCTGGTAGTTCAGACATGTTAAACAGGCATAAACTTGATAACAAAGTACAAAAAACGTTTTAAAATAAAACCGTTACTGTCACTTTAAATTTTAAACTGAACACACTTTATTACTGCAATTGCGAAAAAACATGAAGGAAATTTTCACCACAGTGTCTTAAAGCCTTAAAAGTATTGCACACCAAATTTGGAAGCTTTAACCCTTAAAATAACGGAACCGGAGCCGTTTTTAACTTTAACCCCTTTACAGTCCCTGGTATCTGCTTTGCTGAGACCCAACCAAGCCCCAAAGGGGAATACGATACCAAATGACGCCTTCAGAAAGTCTTTTCTAAGTATCAGAGCTCCTCTCACATGCGACTGCATGTCATGCCTCTCAAAAACAAGTGCGCAACACCGGCGCGAAAATGAGGCTCTGCCTATGATTTGGGAAAGCCCCTAAAGAATAAGGTGTCTAAAACAGTGCCTGCCGATATTATTATATCAAAATACCCAGAATAAATGATTCCTCAAGGCTAAATATGTGTTAATAATGAATCGATTTAGCCCAGAAAAAGTCTACAGTCTTAAAAAGCCCTTGTGAAGCCCTTATTTACGATCTTAATAAACATGGCTTACCGGATCCCATAGGGAAAATGACAGCTTCCAGCATTACATCGTCTTGTTAGAATGTGTCATACCTCAAGCAGCAAGAGACTGCTCACTGTTCCCCCAACTGAAGTTAATTGCTCTCAACAGTCCTGTGTGGAACAGCCATGGATTTTAGTGACGGTTGCTAAAATCATTTTCCTCATACAAACAGAAATCTTCATCTCTTTTCTGTTTCTGAGTAAATAGTACATACCAGCACTATTTCAAAATAACAAACTCTTGATTGAATAATAAAAACTACAGTTAAACACTAAAAAACTCTAAGCCATCTCCGTGGAGATGTTGCCTGTACAACGGCAAAGAGAATGACTGGGGTAGGCGGAGCCTAGGAGGGATCATGTGACCAGCTTTGCTGGGCTCTTTGCCATTTCCTGTTGGGGAAGAGAATATCCCACAAGTAAGGATGACGCCGTGGACCGGACACACCTATGTTGGAGAAATCCTCATCAGAAACAGACAAATCAGAATGATGATGTTCATTTAAAAATTCATCTGAGAAATGAGAAGTTTTAAAAGACCTTTTACGCTTACTGGAAGGAGGAATAACAGACATAGCCTTCCTAATAGATTTAGAAACAAAATCTCTTATATTAACAGGAACATCCTGAGTATTAGATGTTGATGGAACAGCAACAGGTAATTTTATCATTCATCACAAACTTCAGCCGGAGGAACAGATACCACAAGTTTACAACAAATGCACTTAACTTTGGTAGGACCAGCATCAGGCAGCGTTTTTCCAGAAGTAGCTTCTGATCCAGGGTCAATCTGAGACATCTTGCAATATGTAAGAGAAAAAACAACATATAAAGCAAAATCTATCAAATTCCTTAAATGACAGTTTCATGAATGGGAAAAAATGCCAATGAACAAGCTTCTAGTAACCAGAAGCAAAAGAAAAATGAAACATAAATAATGAGAAAAAAAAAAGGTGGAGACAAAAATGACGCCCACATTTTTTTAGCGCCAAAAAAGAAGCCCACATTATTGGCGCCTAAATGCTTTTGGCGCCAAGAATGACGCCACATCCGGTGACGCCGACACTTTTGGCGCAAAACGTCAAAAAAATGACGCAATCACGAACAACTTCCGGCGACAAGTATGACGCCGGAAATGACAAAGAAATTTTTTGCCCCAAAAAAGTCCGCGCGAAGAATGACGCAATAAAATGAAGCATTTTCAGCCACCGCGAGCCTAACAGTCCACAGAGAAAAAAGTCAATTTAAAGGTAAGAAAAAAATTGATCATTCATATGCATTATCCCAAATAATGAAACTGTCTGTCTGAAATAAGGAATATTGATCATCATGAATCAAGGCAAATAAATGTTTAAACACAAATATTTAGAACTTTTACATAAAAGTTCCCAACCATAGCTTAGAGTGTCACAAAAAATAAGAATTACTTACCCCAGGACACTCATCTACATGTAGTAGAAAGCCAAACCAGTACTGAAACGAGAATCAGTAGAGGTAATGGTATATAAGAGTATATCGTCGATCTGAAAAGGGAGGTAAGAGACGAATCTCTACGACCGATAACAGAGAACCTATGAAAAAGATCCCGTAGAAGGAGACCATTGAATTCAAATAGGCAATACTCTCCTCACGTCCCTCGACATTCACTGCACACTGAGAGGAAAACCGGGCTCCAGCCTGCTGCGAAGCGCATATCAACATAGAATCTAGCACAAACTTACTTCACCACCTCCATGGGAGGCAAAGTTTGTAAAACTGATTTGTGGGTGTGGTGAGGGGTGTATTTATGGGCATTTTGAGGTTTGGGAAACTTTGCCCCTCCTGGTAGGAATGTATATCCCATACGTCACTAGCTCATGGACTCTTGCTAATTACATGAAAGAAATAGGAAAAGCCCCGGGTCCAGACTCATTAGCAGCGGAGTTTTATAAACTCTTAATTGATTCGATCCCCCCCCAGTCTTTGAGCACTATTCAATGACTATTATATTAATAGCCAGACGCAGTCACAATTATTCGCGGAATCTAACATTGTATTGATTCTTAAGAAAGGTAAAGACTCAGAGTCACCTACATCCTATAGGCCAATATCCTTACTAAACCAAGACTACAAGATCCTTACCGCTATCATAGCAAACAGGCTAAAATCTTCTTTAGAACATATAATACACGTCGATCAAACAGGTTTCATGGCAGGTAGGAACCCAGTTAAGAATTTGCGTAGGGTCCAGCTGGTATTGGATACCTTTTGGAATAAATATGAGGGCAAGGGATCGCGTCTCAAGCCGGACCTCTCCATTCTAACGGTCAATGCTGAAAAAAGCGTTTGACTCCATCATTTGGGATCATCTTTTTACCTCTTTGGAGAGGTTCGGCTTGACCGGAGTGTTTCAACAGTTTATTCGCCAGTTATACCGCGCCCCACTCTCATCGATCATTGTGAATGGTGACACTACGGATAGGTTCCATTAAAAAGAGGCATGATACAAGGGTGCCCATTATCACCCCTACTATTTAACGTCGCTCTCGAACCACTAGCGATTCTCTTGATACAAGAGCTTCAAGGTATTCATCTAGGGAGGCAAAAAGTAGTATTGTCTCTTTTCGCAGATGACCTACTCTATCTCAGTAATGCGGCAGTTGCGGTCCCACAAACATTATTTCTCTTCAATCTATTTAGCTCTTTTTCAGGCTACAAAATTAACTTTGAAAAATCGGAATTACTATGGATAAACAAACCTATCAACCCTATACCGCACCCATTCCATGAAACGGAACAAATTAGGTATCTGGGGATTGCCACGTAATTCTAAACTATGGTATGCCCTAAACTTCGACCAGTGTATTAGAGATATGACAGAGAAACTTCTTATATGGGGGTGATCTTCCATTAACATTGACAGCCAGGATCATGTTAATTACAGTAGTTTTATTCCCCAAACTACTCTATTTCCTTCAGAATCTTCCCTTTCTCTTGTACAAAAAAAGATATTACATATCTTAACAGGATCTTTAATAAATCTATCTGGAAGGATAAGAAGCCCCGTATATATTTCCTTAAATTAACTTTACCCAGAAGATTTGGTGGCATGGCTTGTCCAAATATCAAATACTACAACTATGCTTCCCTTTGTAAGTATGCACTAGATTGGATAGTAGGTAGGGAGCGAGTGACATTCCTAGAAATAGAAACTTACTTGGTAGCCCCATTCTCTCTACAGGCAATCCTACATTATTCTGTAGCTAAACTCCCTAGCAACATTGCTCAACTTTTTTCATTTAAATTTATTATAGCCGCATGGCAGAAGTTGTGTGGGGAGATTAAATGTTGCCAAGACAGAGTTTCTCCCTTTGATAGGTAACCCAAGTTTCCCACCTGGAGTGGGTACAACGATCTATTCTTCGTGTGCCGAGAGGGGATTGAAATACTTAGCACAACTTTGTGAAGAGCAGACACTCACAACCAAGACGTTTATTGATATCTCCCAGGAGTATGGCCTTCCAAAAACACATTTTTATGCCTATCTTCAAGCTAGGCATTGGATAGGGGAACTGAGGCAAGAAACTGGGCCAGAGCTAGATAGCAGAGAACTGGGGGCCCTGATTAAGTATTACCAGGGAGGGGCGAGGACTCTCTCTCCAATTTACAGGCTGCTTCTGAATTACCTGGGCGAAAGAAACATGTTAGATATTAAGGCAAAGTGGACCAAGGTTAGAGTAGAGGTTGACTATATCAGAATAGGGCAAAGTGTGACATTAGCTGCTAAAGCAACAGTATCAGGTAGCCATAAAGAAGCACACTTGAAAATAATTAATATGGCTATTTTACTCCAGATAGAATGGTGAAATGGGCAAGGGACCAAGGAAATTGTGGTTTTGCCAGAGCAGATATCGTCCATTGTTTCTGGGCATGCCCGAAAATTCTCCAATTCTGGCAAAAAATCTTTCTGGAGTAGTAGGATTTTGGGAACAAGAGTTAAATTGGAAATGCTTCAGATATTTTTTCTTTGTAAATACTCCCCAGAACTCCCCAATGTTAGATTAATAAACCTGTTAATACTGATTGGGATGAACCTAATTTTAAAGACCTGGAAGGGCGAGAAAGCCCCTAAATTGGTTGAGTTTTTAAATGCTATCCAATACCAGAGCGTCATGGACCAGTTTAATCGGAGAAACCCTAGCCCCAAACAAATCGCCCGGTTCTTTAATAAATGGAAGTATTACATCCATTCTCTGCCGAGACAAGCCCAATACCAACTCACTAGGCCCTTTAAATCGTCTAGCTGGGTGCAACAACAGATTGAACAGGGGTCACTCCCTAGCTCCTGGTTTGAAGTTGATTAACCTCAGAGGAAAATATGGGAGGGGGAGGGAGTGGGAGGATCCCCCTTCTCTTTTTTTCTTCCCCCCTCCTCTTTTTTTTCCCCTTTCTTCTCCCCCTTCTACGCTCAACCCACAAACCAGCAGTCAGGGCAATATTAGCAAGAGACCCTCCCCGCGATAGACCCGAGCAGGCGAGAGCTTCCCGTATTTGACCTGAATTAAATATAAGCTATCCTTGGCAGGTAGGACACAGGCAAAGAGCCTCGCAAGCAAAAAATGCTAATTAGATTGCATGTTCTCCTTGACAAGTAGGGTGGAAAATAGAAGCCCTAATAATACCGGGTAGGCGAGAGCTAGCCAGACTATATTAAAAACAACCTAAAATGGGTTGATAGGATGTAAGCAAAGAGCCTCACAAGTAAGAGACCAAGTAGGTGGCTCGATGTCTATAATAAGCTGGTCGTATAATTGAAAGTTGATTTTGTTTTTGAATGTATATCAGTATTTGTTTCCCTGGTGTTTTTTGTTGCACCCTTCCTTTTGTATTGTTCTTATTAACCATGTCTCTTGCTGTGTTAAGTAAAATTTGCAGTTGTAAACAACCATGGACAGACAGGAATGGATGTCTGCCATGGGTTGTACAGATTGTTTTATATGCTGTGTATTTTGTTGATGACATAATAAAACCTTAAAAAAAAAAAAAAAAGAACCTTCCAAGACAACAATTTAATGTCAACCGAATGGATGGGCTCACACGAAGTTGTTGCAAAAACTTAAGAACAAGATTCAAAGTCCAAAGTGGAGCGTTGGATCTAAACACAGGTCTGATCCTGATCAGAGTCTTAATGAAGGATTGCACGTCAGGGAGCTCTGCAACTCCTGTGCAGCAAAACAGAAAGACAAAATCTGTCCCCTCAGGGAACTGGCAGAAAGGCCCTTCTCCAGAGCCTCATGGAGAAAAGAAAGTATCCTCGTAGCCTTAACCTTATGCAAGGCTAAACCACGCTCTTCACACCTGAATAAGTAAGCTCTCCACACCTTATGAAAGATGTGACGAGTAACAGGCTTACAAGCCTCTCAGAGAAACCTCTCTTGGCTAGGACTAAGCATTCAATCTCCACGCAGTCAGCCTCAGAGAATCTAGATTTTGATGAACAAAAGGCCCTGTTCCAGCAGATCCCTGCGACAAGGTAACATCCACGGAGGAGATGGGGACATCCCCACCAGGTCCGCGAACCACATCCTTCGCGGCCACGATGGAGCAATCAGTATCACTGATGCCTGCTCCTGCTTCATGCGGGCCACTACACGAGGAAGAATTGGTAACAGCGGGAAAATGTAAATTAGATTAAACATCCAAGGTACTGCTAATGCATCTATTAGCTCCGCTTGAGGATCCCTGGACGGCAACCCATATCTGGGTAGCTTGGAATTGAGCCGGGACGCCATGTGATCCATCTCCGGCATCCCCCATTTGTTGCAAATCTCCACAAACACCTCAGGATGGAGAGACAATTCCAAAGATGAAAGTATTGTCTGATGAGGAAATCCGCTTCCCAGTTGTCCACACCTGGAATGTGGATCGGTGACAGCGAGCAGTTGTGGGCATCCACCCACTCCAGAATCTGAGATACTTCCCTCATTGCTAGGGAGCTCCTCGTTCCCCCCTGATGGTTGATGTAATCCACCAAGGTTATGTTGTCTGATTGGAATCTGATAAACTGGGACTAACCCAGAAGAGTCCAAGCCTTGAGAGCATTAAAGATTGCTCGAAGTTCCAGAATATTGATCAGAACGAGGGATTCCTCTCAAGTCCACAGGCCCTGTTGTGCCTTCCTGGCACCCCAAATAGCTCCCAATCCTTATAGACTTGCATCCGTAGTCACAATCTCCCAGGATGGTCTCAAGAAGGATGTCCCTTGGGCCAAGTGATCTGGACAGAGCCACCAGGAGAGCGATTCTCTTGATCGGTTGTCCAGAGAAATCTGTTGAGACAGATCCAAATGATCGCCATTCCACTGTCTCAGTATGCACAGCTGAAGTGGTCTGAGATGGAATCTGGCAAAAGGAATGATGTTCATGCTAGAAACCATGAGACCAATCACCTCCATACACCGAGCCACAGAGGGCCTTAAGAAGGTCTGGAGGGCAAGACAAGCGAAAGTTAACTTGTAATGTCTTGTCTGTAAGGAATATTCTCATGGATATAGAGTCTATTATAGTACCCAGGAATTCCACCCTGGTACTGGGAAGAAGATAACTCGTTAATAAGTTTATCTTTCAACCATGAGATTGAAGAAGAAACAGAAGAGATTTCTAATGGTTTTCTTTCAGAAAACAGGATGGTGCTTGAACCAGAATATCGTCCAAGTATGGCACTACTGCTATACCTCTGGTTCTGGCCACTGCAAGCAGAGCCCCTAGAACCTTCGTAAAAACTCTTGGAGCAGTAGCTAGACCAAATTGAAGTGCAATAAACTGAAAGTGCTGGTCCAGGAATGTAAACCTTAAGAACCTGAAGTGTTCCTTGTGGATTGGAATGTGAAGGTAAGCATCCTTAAGATATATAGTGGTCATGAACTGTCCTTCCTGAACAAAGGGAAGGATAGACCTTATCTCCATCTTGAACGAGGGGACAGATATAAATTTGTTTAAGCACTTTAGGTCCAGAATTGGGCTAAAAGTGCCCTCCTCCTTTGGGACCACAAAAAGGTTTGAATAGTATCCCAGACCTCTTTCTGCAAGAGGAACTGGGACAATGACTCCTAGGGGAGGAGAGATCCCTCATGCACCCCAGAAAGTCTTCTCTCTTTTCTGGCCTGAAAGACAGGTTTGATAGGAGGAATCTGCCCCTGGGTGGATGAGACTTGAATCCTATCTTGTATCCCTGAGCGATGACCTCTAGGACCCACGGGTCTTGCACATCCCCAAACCAAGCGTCCGAAAAGAGCGATAGTTTGCCTCCTACGTGATCCGGATCGGGGGCCGCCCCTTCATGCCAACTTCGTCTTGGTGGGCTCCTTGCTCTGCTTGGATTTATTCCAGGACTGAGCCGGTTTCCAACTACCCTTGGATTGCTCGGGCTTTGCAGAGAGCTAAAATAAAAAATGAGGAAATAAGGGAAATATGTCAACACACAAATATTCCCTGAAATCCTCTAGGAGGCGCTATAGGTGATAAAAAAAATAATATAAAAGTGACAAGATAGACATACAATGTGATATATATTATATAAATAGCGCAATGACTATATGATTTGACAACAAATGTATATTGTTATTATTTCTATGGTGTAATATTATATTACCACAGGTGAATATATGGAAACAACAGAGTCCAATGAAATGTCAGCTGAGATCCTGAATGCTGAACACACGTGTTTGATTGTAGAAATTTGTAGAAATGGTTCGGTAGGCAGCTCTCTAACAACATACAATGATGGACGATCTGTAGTAAAGATAAAATAGATAGAGGCGCCAATGGTGCAGATCAATGAGGAATCTCAAGGGGTACCAATAAGAGATATACACAGGGTACTCACTTGTAGAAAAGGCAATCCATTATGCCTATAGGAGCAGACTGGATTTCTACAGCAGTCCAGCTAGCTGATCAAGGCCTCAACAAGCAACTCCAGGGTGCAGGATATCTACAAGTCCAGGTTGTAGACCAATACAAGGTGTGCAGGCAGGGTGGTAGAAATAGGGGAAGTCACCCACACCTGCTGCTAGCTCCAATCGGGTACCTCTTTCAATCCGACTGCTTCAAGCAACGTGCTGTGGTAGTTCCGAGATCTGCTCTGTCGTTATAGTCCTGAGCAGCATGCAGCAACACCCCCCTTGTGACCGGCTCTGTTGCTCCTTTTTTGCAGAGAGCTGCTGATGTTGGGATTTATCAGAACGAAAATTAGGACCTTGTCCCTTAGGCTTGTTCTTCTTATCTTACGGTAAAAAGACACCCTTGCCTCCAGTAACCATGGAGATAATCGAGTCCAGGCCTGGATCAAATAAAATCTTTCCCTTAAAGGGGAGGGAAAGAAGTCTGGACTTAGAAGTCATGTCAGCAGTCCAGGACTTCAGCCAGAGTGCCCTATGGGCTTGAACAGAAAAACCTGAAGCCTTAGCATTAAAGTGAATAATTTGCATATTACCATCACAAATAAAAGAATTAGCCACCCTTAAGGCCTTAGTTCTTTCCTGGATCACGTCGAGGGGACCCTCCACCTCGATCAACTCAGATAAGATGTTGCACCAGTAGGTAGCCGCTCCAGCAACCGCAGCAACAGCCGCTGCCGGTTGAAACATCTTTCTTAACAGAGTTTCTATTTTCTTATCCATGGGCTCTTTAAAACGGCAAACTATCCTCAAGCGGGATAGTAGTTCATTTAGCAAGCGTGGAGATAGCACCATCCACCTTGGGGATGGAACCCCGCAACTCCAGTTGAGATTATGGGACCATTTTCTTAAAGGAAGAAGGGGAAAATGAGGAACCAATCCTTTCCCATTCATTCTTAATAATGTTCACCATCTTTACGGGAACCGGGAAAGTTTGTGGTACAACCCTGTCCTCGTAGACCTCATCTAATTTAGGAATCAAAGGTTCCTCAAGCAATTTGGGCTCTGGAACCTCTAACATAGCCAAAAATTCCTTTAACAGAAAGCGTAAATGTTCAATCCTAAATCTAAAGTCTGGTCCTCCGCAACTGGAGATTTGGAGGCAGCAGATTCCGACCCAGAAAGAGTGCCCTCTGAAGCATCAGAGGCGCCTTCATCATCGGATAATCTTGAATCAGATAAATCCAATAAACTAGTTGATGACCCCTGGGAAGGATAGCAATATTTGACCTTTCGTTTGCGCTTAGCAGGGCAAGGTAAAGCACTAAAGGCTGCAGACACTGCCATTTGTAACTGCTCAGTAAAGTCTGGCGGTAAAAAGCCCCCTTCCAGATGGAGTATTAGGAGTGCTATGGGAAGCTGCATGTGTATTAGGAGATGATTGTAGGGTGTACATCTCATGGGACGGAGACTCCTCAGAGGTGGACGGCTCAGTGGTATTAAACCTTCTTTGACATGATTACTTTATCAAGGCATGTGGAACATAATTGAGCGGGCGGGTATACCGCGGCCTCCTCACAATATAGACAGGTATTAGACTTGGGTAAAGAGGGAGTACCCTCTAACGCATCAGAATCCTCCATAGCTTGCGCTTACAAAAGCAGACTATTGATTAATAAGAAAAAACGGCATCTTTATACCTCCAATGGCTGGGGCACTCACCGCCTCCTATGACCCAGGCCAAACAGAGAAACTGCTTCTTCTCTGTTAAACCGCACGGTCAGGAAAGAAGAAAAAAAAGTGTGACCACATCCGGTCACGTGGTGTGCAATGCAGGACCGCCCCTGCTATAATAGTAAAAAAAAAGCGCCAAGCCTTTCAGGCTGCGCAGCTCCCAAAATGAAAGAAAAAACCCTGTACGTTCCAACATCTGCCTGAGCCTACCATCTCACACATGTCGCATCATAATCAAATAAACTTATGTGATTAATCCCCACTGTTCAATAATCCCCCTCTGGAGATATTAACCTTTGATTCCATACAGATAAAAGGAGCCCCACTGTTACCCTGTCTTCTTGCGATATCCTGTGTAAAAAAAAAATGAAACAATCTTACAGGAATCTATGCTGTGGAACAGAAACACAGCCTCTTAAGTTTGACAGTCTTGTAGCATCGCTCCCGACATGGACTTGAGTAATGGAAGCAGGAGGGCTAAAAGTGCCCTCCTCCTTTGGGACCACAAAAAGGTTTGAATAGTATCCCAGACCTCTTTCTGCAAGAGGAACTGGGACAATGACTCCTAGGGAGGAGAGATCCCTCATGCACCCCAGAAAGGCTTCTCTCTTTTCTGGCCTGAAAGACAGGTTTGATAGGAGGAATCTGCCCCTGGGTGGATGAGACTTGAAACCTATCTTGTATCCCTGAGCGATGACCTCCAGGACCCACAGGTCTTGCACATCCTCAAACCAAGCGTCCGAAAAGAGTGATAGTTTGCCTCCTACGTGATCCAGAACTGGATTGGGGGCCGCCCCTTCATGCCAACTTCATCTTGGTGGGCTCCTTGCTCTGCTTGGATTTATTCCAGGACTGAGCCGGTTTCCAAGTACCCTTGAATTGCTCGGGCTTTGCAGAGAGCTGCTGACGTTGGGATTTATCAGAACGAAAATTAACACCTTGTCCCTTAGGCTTGTTCTTCTTATCTTACGGTAAAAAGGCACCGGTAAACCGCACTTTTTTACGGTAAAAAGGCACCGGTAAACCGCACTTTTTAAATCCCCACTGTTTAATAATCCCCCTCTGGAGATATTAACCTTTGATTCCATACAGATAAAAGGAGCCACACTGTGACCCTGTCTTCTTGCGTTATATGTGTAAAAAAAAAAAAATGAAACAATCTTACAGGAATCTATGCCGTGGAACAGAAACACAGCCTCTCAAGTTTGACAGTCTTGTAGCATCGTTCCTGACATGGACTTGAGTGATGGAAGCAGGCAGTGAAACTCGTCAAGACTGATTGCTTAGGAGCTGTTAATACGAGCCTGGATGCGTTCGCAGAAAGACTCTCCTTGTATCTCCAGACTCTAACATTCGTCACTGCTCTCACTGAGAGGCTGACAAAACTACTTAAAACTCTTTTTTTAAAAATACTATTAAAAACAGGAGCACATTCATTCATGAAAGTTTACATTGCAGCGCATTTTTAAAAATACTTACCTCGCACTTCAGGAAAGCCGGATTGGCGATCCACGCCCGCAGCTCCTCTGTACCTACGTTAGCAATGACGAAACCGACTTTCTCCAATCATGGCTTCCCCCCAGAGTGTCCATCTTGCGAGGCCACACCTTGATTGGAGGAAGCCGGTTTTGTCATTGCTGTGTAAGTACAGCAAGAGAAGCAGGCGGGGGATTGCCGATTCGGCTTTCCTGAAGAGAAAGGTATGTATTTGTAAAAATACGCTGCAATGCAAAATTTGTTGAATAAATGGCAGAGAGACACTAAGATTCTGTGCATAGCATACTGGATTGGCTCCAAGGGTTTATAATTTCTTAATGGCGCCTTTTTTAGATTATGAAGCAACGGGTAGTTAGACTAGAGACTTGCTGATAATTTCCCATATGTTTGAGTTCTTTACTGTTGTTATGTTTGTTTTTCTTATAAATAAAAGACATAAAATGTGCATCATTTCCTCATGAGTCGCAAAACTTATTAAGACAGAGCCTACCTCCATCTTTATATGATACAATTTTATCAAAAGCAAAATTGGTATTGTATTATCAGCTTCAATTTGAACATCGGTATTGTTATGTTGACACACATGAAAAGTCTCTTGGTAATATACATAAAGAAATTGATCTGTATATCTCATTATTGAAACTATTATTCTCATTTGATTTCCTGTGAATCACATTTCTGTGATATGGATGTTTATGGGGATGTTCTGGGAAAATAGCAAACTTGTGAAAACAGCAAACTACGTTACTTCCTGTGACGTGGCATCAGCCGTTTCACAAATTTTGGACGTAATGCGCATGCGTGGCAGCGTCATTACATACCTGGCCACATACGTCACTGCTACAATTTTAAAAGCCGTGAAATTCCCGGACCCTTTCAAGAGTGCATGCATAGGATTTTGAAATCCGTCAATACCACCGCTCACATCACTGCTACAATTTCGGGACTTGTGTAATTCCTGGACCCTTTGTTGTATAGCGCCCTGCTTTGCCAATTGCCATACAATTATACGTATCCCCTTTACAGTGACATAAAACAGCAACACTTATACAATATTTTTTTTGTCATACAAACATTGTTATATCACTGTAAAAGTGATACGTATAATTGTATGGCAATTGGCAAAGCGGGGCACTGTACAACAAAGGGTCAAGGAATTACACAAGTCCCAAAATTATAGCAGTGACGTGAGCGGCGATATTGACGGATTTCAAAATCCTACGAATGCGCTCTTGAAAGGGTCCAGGAATTTCATGGCTCTCAAAATTGTAGCAGTGACGTATGTGGCCAGGTATGTAATGACGCTACCACGCATGCGCATTAAGTCCAAAATTTGTGAAACAGCTGATGCCACATCACAGGAAGTGACGTAGATCGCTGTTTTCACAAGTTTGCCATTTTCCCAGAACACCGGCAATGATTGAAAACTATCTTTTCTAATGTCTCTTAATAAAGAATAAAACAAACAAAATTAAAAAAAAATTGCATCCATTTAAAAGAATGCTTTTAGGGAGAAATGAACACTTACCTTTAATAGCATCCATGAAATGCAAGTGAAAGGTGTGCTCATCTCCAATAATAATGTTACCATAGCTAAATAATGTCCAGCTGTACTGTAAATCACTGCTCCAAAAAAGCCAAGAAAGGCAAAAAAATGGTGAACTGCTAAAAACACATCACATGTCCAAAATATATAGTTGGATGTGTGAAGTGCTACATTTTCAAACAGAAAGAACCCAGTTGCTGTAAGTATAGTAAACCAAGACCAGTCCTGCTGGGAGCTGATCTTGTCTGCTGTAAGAACCGGATCAACAAGCAACGCTCTCAGACCAGCAACAGTGCACTGTACTCCAAATACTGCTCGTGTGGCTGAGAGGTCCCAAAATACCTTCTCCTTGGCAGAGAGGCCATGATAAGTGACACAGAGGAGGAGAGAGATGAAGTGACAAAATACAAAAATTCCCAAATAGACAAAAAACCCAGCAGCAATCAGCTTCAAGCACGTTTCCCACAAAGAATAATCCATTTCAGACTGTAAAGTGATCTTTGAGGGCTGGTCAGTGAGCATTTTGCTAGATTCCAGTAAATGTAGCAGTACTGTTTGCCGATTTCATTGAAAGAAATGTTTTTTCAAGGATGATGATTTCTCTTAGTGGTTTTTGAGGTAGACATGCTCATCTGAAAATGCAGTTAAAAAAAAAAAAAAATTAGAATTAAAAAGGTTAGTGTATTAGAAGTACATTGTATTGACGTATTAACATTTTTATACAAATATCTATATATATCTATATCTATCTATATATTTATTTAAAAGAAACAACAAAAATGTGAGAATGCATGGTGAATGCTCAAGAGTTTGTGATGGTTGTTAGAGTTTAGGAGGACCTAGAAAATCACTATAAATGTTTATATTTAAACATCTTTCTCAAGGCTCAGTACATTCTAGGATCCACAAAAGTTGTGGAAGACTGGATGTTGCACCATTTGGTTTCTTGGTGATTCACCTTTTTCTATAGGCATTTTTACAGCCCACAACAATCTTCAGCTTCTCATTTCATTTGGCTTCCGGACCTAGACAGCATGGCCATAGATGCATTTCTCCAAATGTGGCTAGATGCAGGAGTTCATGCTTTGTGCTCATTCTATGATAACCAGAACCATTTGCATGGTGTGCAGACTCTGCTGTCAGTTGATGCAGCCCTGGTATCCTTCCCTGTTGAAGATTACTCTTTTTCAGCCTCTCCTGCTTCATCAGAGACTCAAGGAATCAGTTCCTCCCCTTGATTCTCTAGAAGCAGCTCCAGCTGTTAGCTTGGCAGATTTCAGGAGATCCTGGGCCTCTGAGGAACTTTTAAGGGACCCCCAATTACTCCTCAGAGGATCCTAGGCTCCTGGAATCCAAAAACGCTATGATGCAGCTGGTCAGCATAGGTTTGATGGTGTGATGGAGGGGAGATTGATCCCTTGGTGCCTCAATAATCTTGATTCTATTAAAGACAGGATGCAAAATATTTCTGCCCCCCACTCCAAAAAATAAAACACCACCACACAGTAGCAAACAGTTTCTTGTTCTTTATTGTCTTTTACTGTACATTTTTTTTTTTGTATGGCTATTTTATTATGTAGTATTATTTGTTTTCTCCTATAGCAGTATAAAGTGACAGAAGAGAGCTTTCTCTGGAGAGTCTAGTTTTTTCACAGTTTTCCAGTTTGCTGATTTCTTTCCTTAAGTGCTGGTGCTGCAAAGAAAAAGAGGAAGAGCAAGAAGTGTTTAATTCAAATGCAGATTCCTGATTGGTTTATTTTTGTTACGTTTCTGTTACTCTTTGCTGCCATTTTGAATCCAGTAAAGATGCAAAATATTTGCCTCCACTCTTTAATAAATCAAGATTATGTAGGCACCAAGGATATAATAATTTAGGTTTTTGCTGTTGATTCAACATTGAAATTTCCAATCAAGAAATACTTATGGAGTAATGCAAGTCATTTAATGGAATAAACTGGAGACTAAAATTGTATTTGTTACTAAAGAACAGCTATTTACCCTATACAAAAGATCAAAGGAAAATATAGTCCCTTAAGCCATTCTTGTTTTTTTGTAAGGGTGCAGCAACAGTTAATATTGTATATCCTCAGGATAGAGAAGGTAATGCATGTTTCAGAAGCAATTATTGTGTCTAGGGGATTAGTTTAATAAAATTGTTGAACACGTCACAAAACCTGGTGTTTTAATCGGATGAGAATCATCAAAGGCCTGTACTGAAGAGCCATTTTAATAAGAGGATGTGTTTGGTATTACTGAACTAAGAACAAACTAACAGACTATTTTTATTATATCAAGAAGAAAAATAAAAAAAAACACACGCACACGACTAATATCAGTCTGCCATGGTGCCTAAAAGTTGGGTTCTGACACCTAGAAAACTGTCTTTTTATACCTGTGGCAGCATAAAGCAATGTTGGACAGTGGGTTTGCTGTCCAAACCTTGTGTGCCATTACAGCATGGTCCAGCACCTCCGCTTCAGTATAGATCTATCTAAACTTCCCTCTAGTTACTGTCTCCACGTTGCTTGATAGGCAGAATGTACCTTTAAAGGGACATAAAACAGTATGAACTAACATATGTTTCTAAATATATAATGCAGCAAAAGCTTAGCTTCAAAAATGTTAACCACTTTATTTCAGGCATAGTTTTGTTTGCAACAAACTCCCCTGGGCATTTCCATATATGAAAGGTGCTATCCAGGCCATAGCTTCTTTAGAATGCACGTGTGCATGGTAGGGGGCAGAGTCACATGGCACCTGACTAAAGCAGTATAATGCTGAAGCTTTCACAAAGCATGTGACATTGTCACCATGCAAACAAGCAAGCCACTTAGCAACAAACAATAGCAGTACCTGCTGTTCCTCCTCAACCCCCGCTTGCTTGCATAAGTAATTATCCTCACGTGCACACTGTTATATGATACCACAAGGTTTGGACTAGGACACTGATAAGGGGGTGGAGAAAGCTACACTTGGCAACACTAAAGTGTAAGTAATTTTGCAGATTTTTGTAAATTTTATTAAAATACTTATAAGCTTTTTTTTTCACTTTTTTTCCCCCACCCCACACACTCTTTTACCTTAGTTGACCCTTAAATAATATGCACATAACTCAAAATGTTTTATAGCACTATAAGTAAAACAGTAGCAGAACAAGGTAAGAGATGCAGGAATTATGGCCTAATCTGGTTTTTGATGGGTGTTCAAAAATGTAAAAATTGAGGATCAGACTTCTGCTATTCATATCACTGGCAGAAAGTTAGTAAATTACCAACAGTCAATGGATTAATCACTGCTCTATATCAGTAAATTAGTTTACTATTGTTGAGTGTTAGTCGTAGTGATGGGGATATCACTGATCTATGTTACTTGCAGCCAAGGGATTAAAGAGATATGAAACCCACTACATGGCAGGAAATAGTGATGCCATCTAGTGCACTTGGAAATAGATAACATTCTTGCAAAAGTGCTGCCATATAGTGTACCAGAAACGGGCTGGCTCCCTATCCTTACTTCCCTGCTTTTTAACAAAAGATACCAAGAGAACGAAGAAAATTGATAATTAAAAAGGTAAAAAAAAAAAAAAAAAGTTTTTTTAAAATTGTATTCTCTATCTGAATCATGAAATAGATTTTATTTAGTTGCATGTCCCTTTAACACAGATTATCACACACGTAAGAGCCAGCAACAAATTGAGAAACTGGGGAGAAATTTCTGAGTGCCAGATAAAGATTTTGTAGTATAATGCACAAATTTTGGAGCAACAAGTTAAATTGCTGGAGGTGTGAGTTTCCAGCAATTGATATTTATCAAGCCCTGGATAATCTGAAATGTTTACATTTCCTATTTACCTTAATTATCAAATTGGCTTTGTACTCTTACCTGGATAGTCTCAAGAAGCATGCACGTTCTGAGCACTATATGGCGGTAGTATTTGTAACAATCTTACACAATGTTGCCCTCTAGTGCTCAAAAGTATATAACATTGTTAAAACATTGTTGCAAACACAGCTGCCACATAGTGCTCAGGACAGGTGCTACTAAAATTAGATGCTTTACATGAATAATGAATGTTTATTTTTGACTTACATGTCCTACGAATTTTAGCAGACACCTAGAAACCATTTGACTGTGCCAACAGACCATTTGACTGACAGATGAACCGAGAATACGACCTGGGAATCAGCATGTTATATGTCAACAACCCAACAGCACACACCAATTTTCATATAACTGCATGTAATATACACTACTATAAAGAATTATATGCACAGATGCGGATATAAAAATCCAGTATAAAACCATTTAAAAACTTACTTAGAAGCTTCCAGTTTAGTTCTATTTAAAAAGGTTACTGGAACACCCACTATAAATGTAGGAAATATCAGACACTCCCCCCGCCTCCTTCCTTTGCATATAAAAAGACCCTTTACACAAACAGAAGCAAGCTGGAGTAGGTATACGTCGGTATTCTCCTAAAACTTTGGGGCTTGGTTAGGAGTCTGAAAATCTGAGCAATATTATTTAAAAATAAGCAAAACTATCCATTTAAAAAAAAATAAAAAAAAAAAATAAAAATGTATGGGCTATATAAATAGATCATCTACAAAACATTTATACAAAGATAAAACGAGTGTATAATGTCCCTTTAAAGGGACAGTCAACTCCAAAACATTGTTTAAAAAGTTAGATAATCCCTTTATTACCCATTCCCCAGTTTTGCACAGAGAACATGTTTATATTATTATACTTTTTACCTCTGTGATTACCTTGTATCTAAGCATCTTCTGACAGCCCCCTGATCACATGACTATTGACTTGCATTTTAGCCAATTAGTGCTGTGTTGTGTACATTTTCACGTGAGTGAGCACAATGTTATCTATATGGCTCACATGAACTAGCAGTCTCCTGTTGTAAAAAGCTAATAAAAATGCAAGTGATAAGAGGCTGTCTGTAGTGGCTTAGAAAAAGGCAGGAATAGAGGGTTAAATGTTATAAAGAATAATAATATAACAATGTTGGTTGTGCAAAGCTGAGAAGTGGGTAGTAAAGGCATTATCTATCTTTATAAACAAGAACAACAATTTTAATGTTGACTGTCCCTTTAATGAGTTGAAACAGAGTGGCCATGCCCATTATTCAGTTTAAGGATTCAATGTCACAGCAAATGGCTTGGTAAAATCAAGAAAAGAATAAAAAGGATCCTGTGTCCTGTATTGGTGAGTAAACAAAGCAAGACACATTGGAGTGTATTTTTTCATAAAGATGGAATGAGAATAATTTAAATCCGTTATTTTGAACAAATCTATTACACAACGGTGTATTTCTATGCAAGTGTTATTATTTATACTTCTAATAATTAAATGTAATCATCTTCTAATGCTGTTACGCTGACAAATAATTATGTGCCAACAAATGTTATGTTACCTGTATTACCTGTTCTGCAAAATGTTACACAAACCCACTGCCATAGAAAATGAAAAATTGTTGGCTGTCCCAGAGTGACCTTTTGTTGTAAAATTATGAAATTAGGAAACATGCATCATTTAAACAATAGACAAATGGCAGAGGCAAGTGCTGGCCTGTAGCCTGCTATTGCAGTGTATACTGGTTGGGATAAGATTTGACAAACCAAACTCACACATGCAGAAGAGGGCCCTCGACCAAATACATATCACAATACATTATATGAAGTGTGAATCCTAGTGCTTCTAATATATAGTGCTAGTTACTAACTTTTACCTTGATTATAAGATTATATTTATACTTTCCTGTTGGATAATTGTCTTTAGTATTTCCTTAGTGGTATTTATCACTGACTGCTGCAATTCCATTAACAGCTGTATTATGGGGGTAGAAATTAACTGCAAATCCAGTAGTTGGTTAGCAATGGTCCTAGACGATATTCCCATTCACCTCAGAACGGGAGACAATTAACATTTTACCTAATATAAAATACATAAATTAATGAATAAAACAAATATTCTAAAATACAGTGTGCGACTATTGTCAGATATCTTACACTTTTGCACCCCCCAAGGTACTCTTCCACCATTTTGCACCCCCCAAGGTACTCTTCCACCATTTTGCACCCCACAAAAAGGTACACTTCCACCCTTACACAAACCCAGTAGGCTCATTTCAAACCTTACTTTGATCTCTATTCATCCTGCCATCCTTTATTTGTGACAGCACAGATATAGCCTACCATTCCCTAACTGCCCAGCCTCTATAAAAGCAGCATGTCTCAGTTACAATCACAAACATATTAAATAATGAAACAGCTCACAAATAAAATATATAAACACCACCAGATATAACCCCAATAAGTAACACAATGTGTAAATGTGAATACTGCATGTGTGCCTGCCTGATAGACAACAGACTCAGGGAGGAACTGGGAGACACCAGAGCCCAGTAACTAACAGTAACTGTCCTTGCAAGAAGAACACAATAAGCATATTAAGTGGCAGTAAGGGGAGGAGGCTTATACCCACCTGAGAAGATTCGGTTTCAGGCTTTGGGTTATATCACACTTCCAGAAAAGGGAACTTTTTACATCTTTTTACATTGGTGACTGCCACTATGGTGAGCTAGATGTTTAAAAGTGCACAATACATCTAAACCATACATTTATAATATTGACTTTCATGTCCATTAAACAGAATCAATATATTTTAGGTATCATCAAATAATAAAAAAAAGGATGGTGCAGGATTGAAAGTAGAGAATGAGATATACACACATATATATATACACACATACATATACATATATATATATATATATATATATATATATATATATATATATATATATATATATATATATATATATATATATATATATTTTCTAAAATATAATGTACAATACAGTGTAGTCAGAGTTTCTGGGTTTAAAGCATGTCTTCTGACTTGTAAATGTTTTACACAATGAGTCATTTTCTCTATATTTTGTATTTAGTGGAGGATTTTAAACTCACTTTTCACCTCCCCATAATTTTAAATTGTTGAGAATATATATATATATATATTTATATATATATTAACAAAAAAGATCAGCGCTCACCAACATTATAACCACTCAGTGCACAGCCAAAACATAAATACAATAATGTGTATTGCATAAGGACAAGACCTATTTTGGCATTAACCCCTTAATGACCGCAGCACTTTTCCATTTTCTGTCCGTTTGGGACCAAGGCTATTTTTACATTTTTGCGGTGTTTGTGTTTAGCTGTAATTTTCCTCTTACTCATTTACTGTACCCACACATATTATATACCGTTTTTCTCGCCATTAAATGGACTTTCAAAAGATACCATTATTTTCATCATATCTTATAATTTACTATAAAAAACATTATAAAATATGAAGGAAAAATGGAAAAAAAACACACTTTTTCTAACTTTGACCCCCAAAATCTGTTACACATCTACAACCACCAATAAACACCCATGCTAAATAGTTTCTAAATTTTGTCCTGAGTTTAGAAATACCCAATGTTTACATCTTCTTTGCTTTTTTTGCAAGTTATAGGGCCATAAATACAAGTAGCACTTTGCTATTTCCAAACCACTTTTTTTCAAAATTAGCGCTAGTTACATTGGGACACTAATATCTTTCAGGAATCCCTGAATATCTATTGACATTTATATATTTTTTTTTAGAAGACATCCCAAAGTATTGATCTAGGCCCATTTTGGTATATTTCATGCCACTATTTCACCGCCAAATGCGATCAAATAAAAAAAATTGTTCACTTTTTCACAAATTTTTTCACAAACTTTAGGTTTCTCACTGAAATTATTTACAAACAACTTATGCAATTATAGAATAAATGGTTGTAAATGCTTCTCTGGGATCCCCTTTGTTCAGAAATAGCAGACATATATGGCTTTGGCTTTGCTTTTTGGTAATTAGAAGGCTGCTAAATGCCACTGCGCACAATACGTGTATTATGCCCAGCATTGAAGGGGTTAATTAGGGAGCATGTAGGGAGCTTCTAGGGTTAATTTTAGCTTTAGTGTAGTGTAGTAGACAACCCCAAGTATTGATCTAGGCCCATTTTGGTATATTTCATGCCACCATTTCACCGCCAAATGCGATCAAAGTAAAAAAAAATGTTAATTTTTTCACAATTTTAGGTTTCTCACTGAAATTATTTACAAACAGCTTGTGCAATTATGGCACAAATGGTTGTAAATGCTTCTCTGGGATGCCCTTTGTTCAGAAATAGCAGACATATATGACTTTGGCGTTGCTTTATGGTAATTAGAAAGTCGCTAAATGCTGCTGCGCATCACACGTGTATTATGGCTAGCAGTGAAGGGGTTAATTAGGTAGTTTGTAGGGAGCTTGCAGGGTTAATTTTAGCTTTAGTGTAGAGATCAGCCTCCCACCTGACACATCCCACCCCTGATCCCTCCCAAACAGCTCCCTTCTCTCCCCCACCCCACAATTGTCCCCGCCATCTTAAGTACTGGCAGAAAGTCTGCCAGTACTAAAATAAGTTTTTTTTTTTTTTTAAAGAAAAAAAAAAAAAAAAGCATATTTACATATGCTGTGTTTAGGATCCCCCCCTTAACCCCCAACCTCCCTGATCCCCCCCAAAACAGCTCTCTACGCCTCCCTCTCAGCCTTATTGGGGGCCATCTTGGGTACTGGCAGCTGTCTGCCAGTACCCATTTTGAACAATCAAATGTTTATTATTATTTTTTTTAAATTTCTGTAGTGTAGCCCAATCGCCCCCCACCACCTAAATCACACAAGGGCTTTTTTATTTATTTAAATTTTGTCCCACTTTGTGTTTTGGGGACACATTTTTTCCGTAGTGTAGCGGTTCCCACCCGCTCCCTCCCCGTGCACGCGCCCGCGCGCGCCCCCGGACTCCCCCGCCCACGATCCCGCCCCCCTCCACATGACCAGGGCCATCGATGGCCGCCACCCACCTCCCATACCGGCTCCCACCCACCAACGATACCGGCCATCGATGTCCGGTGCAGAGAGGGCCACAGAGTGGCTCTCTCTGCATCGGATGGCCGTGAAAGGTTATTGCAGGATGCCTCCATATCGAGGCATCACTGCAATAACCGGAAAGCAGCTGGAAGCAAGCAGGATCGCTTCCTGCTGCTTTCCACACTGAGGACGTGCAGGGTACGTTCTCGGGCATTAACTGCCTTTTTTCTGAGGACGTACCCTGCACGTCCTCAGTCGTTAAGGGGTTAAAGGAAGGTGTGTTGTTCAAATCTCGTGTGCTGGCTTTCTTTGCGAGGGACTACAGGGATCATCACCAGGTCTTGTCCTTATGCAATACACTATATATATATATATATATATATATATATATATATATATATATATATATATATATATATATATATATATATATATATATATATATATATATATATATATATATATATATCTCTATCACCGATACCAGTATCGGTGCCATTACCAAGTATTTGTATGAGTACTTGTACTCGTGTAAATGCACCGATACTTAAACCGATACCTCCACTTCCTACCCATACACCATCTTGTAGCGTTTTTCAAACTGCATGTTCCCATTTCATTTTAAGCTGGAGTGGAGACTTAACTAAAACTTGTTCACTTCTGTTCTGCCAACACACATTGCTGTTATTGGTATTATTGTACGTCAGAGCAGTGCTCCAAAAGGTGCTACTATACAGCTGGAAGCCTACCTGGGAGAGATCACTGTACCTCATTTAGACAAACCCCTGAAGTACTGGGCAGTTAATAAACTGAGATTAAATAGCCAAAAATATCTTTCTGCCCCATGCAGTAGTGTGAAAAGTGAAAGACTGTTCAGCTTAGCGTCAAACATCCTTACTGATAGCAGAAACAGACATAAGCTGAACATCCAGAGATGCTTTTGTTCCTTAATGAGAACTTGCCACTAACTGAAAAATGATTCTAATTGCTAGATTGTCTGTTATACTGCTAGTTCTCATGTTGCACAATTATGCTCAAAACCTACTGTACTCTGAGGAACAACTTTAGCCAGGACTGGACTGGGAATATAAAGCAGCCCTGGAAAAATATAAAGACCAGCCCTATTTTCTGTTGAGTCAGTCAGTAGAATGCAAATACTCATTTTTTTCTCAAAGGTGATTACTGGGACACTCCTTTCCCAATGTTTTTTTTCAGAATTCAATTATACTACTTTGTATTAAATACAAAATGTCAGATTAATGTTATATAGGCACCCTACAACCCAATGGCATCCAGTAATCACCACTTTAAATTGTAGCTTTCCAGCCCCAGTGGCTGCAGCTGTTATTTATTGTTATTAATATATTTTATTGTAATATTTTTATTTATAAACATGTTCTGTGAACTTTGTGACAACAATCAAACCGTTTTATTATTTCAAAATGTCTTTTAAATACAGTTCATAATTATAAAGAAGCAAGCAATCTTAAATCATTAGTCTGTATTGTGCTTGGTAAAATGTCATGACATAAAAAAGAAAAATCAGTAACTGGTATCTGTGAGTATTTGAAAAAAATTATTGTTACTTGTACTCAGTCTTAAAAAAATGGTATCATTCATATATATATATATATATATATATATATATATATATATATATATATATATATATATATACCCAGGGCTGAGCATGTTGCAGGGTCATGGGATGTGTACCCGGTCCAGTATGAGAGTGCAGTTCCCTTCCGTGTTTTGTATATGTCTAGGGTGGTTACATATTCCTGTGCACCCTTCCCTTGTTTTCAGTTTGTTTGGATTTGAAAGCTTGCATTGTGTGGCTGTTTTAGGGTCTCAGGTATTGGAAAGGACCTTGACGTGGTACCTGAGCTTGTCCCATTTGGCCAGATGCGGTGACTAACCTTTCCATTTTTGCTTTTAAATCTTAGCTGAGAGCTAGTAAGTGAGTGCTGTTTTTTTTTCTGTGTGTTGTATTAATTTGTTTTGTAATTTTCCCTATGGTTCTTGCACCCAGACCTGTCTTGGGTTAACTGCTTGTGGCTCTGGGGACAGCACAGCTTCCTGTGAGTGCCAGTGGCACCCAGGGCTGAGCATGTTGCAGGGTCATAGGATGTGTACCCGGTCCGTTATGAGAGTGCAGTTCCCTTCCGTGTTGTGTGTGTGTGTGTGTGTGTATATATATATATACACATATATATATATATATATATATATATATACACATATATATATATATATATATATATATATATATATATACACATATATATATATATACACATACATACACACACACACATACATATATATTCCAAAAGTAGACAATGGCAACAGCACTTTTCTTTAAAACACTTCTTTATTTAAGCAACATTAGGATAAAAACATAGCAACGTTTCGAGCCTCTTGGACCCTTCCTCATGCTATAGATTAAGAACAAACATCTCCCTTATATACACCTGTGAATAGGGTGTGGCTTAATTAATTGCAAGCTTTTACCTGAGCATAGCTCTTTAAGGTTCTAACTAAACTTTTCAACTTTATTTTTTAACATTTATTTCTCAACACTTAAATGTATATTTGTATGGTTTGGCATATATGTTTTTTACATTGTATTTCAAATAGACACATGTCCACAGTTATTATACACAGGAATTTAAAAACAATTATAAAAACAAATGCAGATCATAATCCTTGTTTAATCCATTCGGATACAGAGTTTTCAGATTTTTTATCCACCATACTTCTTTCTTTTTAAGTAGCAACTCTCTATTGCCTCCTCTCCTTGGTTTAGGAATATGGTCTATGACCTGAAACCTTAACTGGCTAACAGTATGCCCTGCTGTTATGAAATGTGATGAGACAGGTAATGTCATATCCTTACATCTTATAGAGGACTTGTGTGCACTTATTCTGTCCCTGATGGGGTTAATCGTCTCCCCTACATAGCCCCGCCCACATGGGCATTTCAAGATATATACAATATAATTAGTATCACAAGTGTAGAGGCCATTGATTTCTCTCTTTTTGGTGTCATTAATTTGTGCAACATTTTTACCCTTTATCATTGAGTTGCATTGAGCACAATGTAGACAGGGGTATGATCCCTTGTTTGCAGTTGTTAGGTAGTTAACTGGGTCTTTTTTATCACTACCAATATCTGCTTTCACTACAAAATCTCTTATATTTTTAACCCTTTTATAGGAATTAATGGGGGGTTGTTGGAATTCCCTAATGTTAGGGTTAGTCCTCTCCAGTAAATACCAGTGCTTTCTTTCCTGGAGAATCTTCACTATACTGATTATATTCTGAGGTGAAAACAAGTTGTTTTTCTCTTCTTTAACTGTCTGTTCACATTTCTCAATTATAGATATGGGATAGCCTCTATTGCAAAATTTCCTATCCATTTGTTTCATTCTTTTTTCCTGCAGTCTTGGTTCTTTAACATTTCTAGCTGTCCTAAGAAACTGGCTTTTAGGAATTGATTTAAACACTCGCTCAGGATGAAAACTTTCATAGTGTAATATTGTGTTACGATCTGTCGGTTTACAATATAGATCAGTGACTAAATTACCAGCTTGTTTGTATACCCATGTATCCAAGTAACTCACTCTATTTCTAGAATAATTAAGGGTAAATTTAAGGCAGCCTGTGCAGCGGTTGAGTTCTTCAACAAACGACTCTAGGGACTCCTCTGTGCCCCTCCATACACCAAAAATATCATCTATGAAACGTAGCCATACTTTACAGTTTGTTAGGTAACTGTTATTGATATATACAAACTTTCTTTCATATTGGCTAACAAAAATATTGGTGTATGAAGGGGCCACAGTGGAGCCCATAGCAGTTCCTTTCTTTTGTATATAGTATGTATCTTGAAATAAAAAATAATTTAAGTATAGAATGATGTTAAGCTATTTCTTCTATGAAAGAATATTGTAAATTCGTATATATTTCAGAGGATTTTAATGACTCAAGTACTGCCTGTACCCCTGCCTCATGGGGGATAGCTGTATACAGGCCGACAATGTCAAGGGAAAATAAGATATCAGTGTCTTCTATTTTGATTTCTTTATGGTTGATATAGGCTACAGTCGTGATGTTGTCCGACTGAAATCTGATGAACCTGTCCGCAGCTAGCTGAGGCCAAGCCTGAAGAGCATTAAATATAGCTCTTAATTCCAGAATGTATATCAGAAGGAGGGCCTCCTCCTGAGTCCACGAACCCTGAGCCTTCAGGGAGTTCCAGACTGCACCCCAGCCCAGAAGGCTGGCATCTGTCGTTACTATAGTCCATTCTGGCCTGCGGAAACACATTCCCTTGGACAGATGGACCCGAGATAGCCACCAGAGAAGAAAATCCCTGGTCTCTTGATCCAGATTTAGTAGAGGGGACACATCTGTGTAATCCCCATTCCACTGATTGAGCATGCAAAGTTGCAGTGGTCTGAGATGTAGGCGGGCAAACGGAACTATGTCCATTGCCGCTACCATTAATCCGATTACCTCCATACACTGAGCCACTGACGGATGAGAAATGGAATAAAGAGCACGGCAGGGAGTTAGAAGTTTTGACAACCTGACCTCTGTCAGATAAATCTTCATTTCTATTGAATCTATCAGAGTTCCTAGGAAGGAAACTCTTGTGAGAGGTGAGAGAGAACTCTTTCCTTCGTTCACCTTCCACCCGTGAGACCTTAGGAATGCCAGAACAATGTCCGTATGGGACCTGTCGATTTGAAAAGTTGATGCCTGTATCAGGATGTTGTCTAGGTAAGGGGCTACTTCTATACCCCGCGGTCTTAGAACCGACAGAAGGGACCCTAGAACCTTCGTAAAGATTCTTGGTGCCGTGGCTAACCCGAAGGGAAGAGCCACAAATTGGTAATGCCTGTCTAGGAAGGCGAACCTGAGAAATTGATGATGATCCCTGTGTATCGGAATATGTAGATAAGCATCCTTTAAATCCACGGTAGTCATATATTGACCCTCCTGGATCATAGGTAGGATGGTTCGAATAGTCTCCATCTTGAAGGATGGGACCCTGAGAAATTTGTTTAGGATCTTGAGATCCAAGATTGGTCTGAATGTTCCCTCTTTCTTGGGAACTATAAACAGATTTGAATAGAAGCCCTGCCCCTGTTCCTCCTTTGGAACTGGGTGGATCACTTCCATAACTAGTAGGTCTTGAACGCAATGTAAGAATGCCTCTCTCTTTATCTGGCTTGCAGATAATTGTGAGAGAAATCTCCCCTTTGGAGATGAAGCTTTGAAATCTAGAAGATATCCCTGGGAAACAATCTCCAGAGCCCAGGGATCCTGGATGTCTTTTGCCCAAGCCTGGGCAAAGAGAGAAAGTCTGCCCCTCACTAGATCCGGTCCCGGATCGGGGGCTACTCCTTCATGCTGTCTTAGAGGCAGCAGCAGGCTTTTTAGCCTGTTTCCCCTTGTTCCAAGCCTGGTTAGGTCTCCAGACTGGCTTGGACTGGGCAAAATTTTCATCTTGTTTTGTAGAAGAAGAAGATGAAGCTGCGCCACTCTTGAAGTTTCGAAAGGAACGAAAATTAGTCTGTTTGTTCCTTAACTTGTTGGACCTATCCTGGGAAAGGGCGTGGCCTTTTCCTCCAGTAATATCAGAAATGATCTCCTTCAGTCCAGGCCCAAATAGGGTCTGCCCTTTGAAGTGACATCAGCTGACCAGGATTTAAGCCATAGCGCCCTACGTGCCTGAATGGCAAAACCTGATTTTTTTTAGCCGCTTGGTTAAATGAAAAACTGCGTCAGAAATAAATGAATTGGCTAACTTAAGAGCTTTAAGCCTGTCAAGGATATCATCCAACGGGGTCTCTACCTGTAAAGCCTCCTCCAGAGACTCGAACCAGAAAGCCGCTGCAGCAGTGACTGGGGCAATGCATGCAAGAGGCTGGAGAATAAAACCTTGTTGTATAAAGATTTTATTAAGGAAACCCTCCAATTTCTTATCCATAGGATCTAGGAAAGCACAACTGTCCTCGACAGGAATAGTTGTACGCTTAGCTAGGGTAGAGACTGCTCCCTCCACCTTAGGGACCGTCTGCCACAAGTCCCGTGTAGCGGCATCTATAGAAAACATTTTCTTAAAAGCAGGAGGGGTAGAGAACGGCACACCTGGTCTATCCCATTCCTTAGTAATAATTTCTGAAAACCTCTTAGGGATTGGAAAAACATTAGTGTAAACAGCCACTGCAAAGTATTTGTCCATTTTACACAATTTCTCTGGGACTACAATGGTGTCACAGTCATCCAGAGTCGCTAAAACCTCCCTGAGCAACACGCGGAGGTGTTCAAGCTTAAATGTAAATGCTGTCATTTCAGATTCAGACTGAAGTAACGACTTCCCTGAATCAGAGAAGTCACCCACAGATAGAAGCTCTCCTGCTTCAACTTCTGCACATTGTGAGGGTATATCAGACATATCTACTAAAGCGTCAGAGAGCTCTGTATTTGTTCTAGCCCCAGAGCTGTCTCGCTTTCCTTGTAACCCTGGCAGTTTGGACAATACCTCTGTGAGGGTATGATTCATAAATGCCGCCATGTCTTGTAAAGTAAATGCATTGGACGCGCTAGATGTACTTGGCGTCCCTTGAACGGGAGTTATAGGTTCTGACACGTGGGGAGAGCTAGATGGCATAACCTCCCTTTTGTCAGTCTCAGAAACCTCAGGTGATAAATCTTTAAAACTTATAGAAAGGTCAGTGCATTTGGTACACATTCTAAGAGGGGGTTCCACAATGGCTTCTAAACATAATGAACAAGGAGTTTCCTCTATGTCAGACATGTTTAACAGACTAGTAATGAGACCAGCAAGCTTGGAAAACACTTTAATAAATGTGAAAAAAGCAATAATAAAAAACGGTACTGTGCCTTTAAGAGAAAAAAAAACACAAACTGCAAAACAGTGAAAAAAATTAGTAAACTCTACGAAATTTTTACAGTGTGTATAAGGGACTAAAGCAGCTTTGCACCCACTTGTAAATGGATGATTAACCCCTCAGGCCCAAAAACGAATTAGAAAAACATTAAACCTGTTAAACAGTCAAATACACTGCCACAGCTCTGCTGTGGCTCCTACCTGCCCTTGCAGGAACAAAACAAGAGCTGCAACAACTAATCGTCATAATCAATAATAATCGATTATGAAAATAGTTGTCAACGAATCTCATAATCGATTTGCAATTAGTTGCTCTGTGCACAACACCAGCTGCTTCACTCCAATGAACTCCTGCACATGGTATTGTGTTTTATGGTTATGTCCTTAGCCTACAGACGTCTACTTTTCACTTTTTCAGGACAGTATAAGTTTACAGCTAGCCCTGGCTTATGTGCAACCCAGATATAATGGTCATCATTTGGATTGTTTATATTAAATCTGGTGATTTGGAACTATGCTTTGCATGATATAGTGCTGAGCTTGTTATTTACACCTTGCCCCTAGATTGATGGGAGTTATTTAAATTGATGTGCACTATTATCTGTTTGCAGAATTATTAATGTATTGCTTGCTATTGCTGATTATATGTATTGTATAAATAAATGTGTAAGGCTCTGTCCCGTTATTGATATACAGTCCTTAGCGCTTTTGATTTAGTTTTTTATTGTTTTTTTATATTTTTAATAAATTGTGATAATATGTACCAGATTCAACCTTTCTAAGTATATATTTGTTATTTTTATAGCAGTCTAGATATTTCCCCTAACCTTATAGCTGGTTATTTACCATTGCATATAAATATTCAATATATTTTTATGTCAGAATGAAGTCAAGGGTTACTTTATTGAGAGGCCCCATGCCATGGTAGAAAACACTTTGCATTGGTGGAGAGCTAACAAAGATAAATTTCCCACTTTGGTGAAATTGGCAAAACCCTACTTATACACCTCAACAGCCTTTTCTCTGCTGCAGGAAATATAGCTGCAAACAGAGAACCAGCCTTAGCCAGAAGCATGTTGACATAGGAGGTCCTATAAGCTAGAGGAGACTCCTTCAGGGAAGCTGGATGTCTCAGACTGAAAATGAAAATAGGCCCCTCCCACCATGCACTCAAAGTCAGAGGGCCATAAAAAAGTACTCCTAGGAGTAATCTAACAAGCAAGCCTGATCCCAGTTGTTGTTAAATCACTGTATCAGGCTTACCTTAAATATACCAGGCACTGTCAGCATTTTCTAGACCTTATCTCTCTAGAAAAAAATATACTGAACATACCTCAAAGCAGGCAATCTGCAGACCGTCCCCCCAACTGAAGTTTTCTTTCCATACTCTTCAGTTATGTGTGAGAACAGCAATGGACCTTAGTTACAAACCGCTAAGATCATCAAACCTCCAGGCAGAAGTCTTCTTCCAATTTCTGCCTGAGAGTAAAAACAGTACAACGCCGGTACCGTTTAAAAATAAACTTTTGATTGAAGGTAAAAACTACACGGAGTCACCACATCTCTCTTGATACTTCCTTTCTTGTCGAGAGCTGCAAGAGAATGACTAGGGGTGGCAGTTAGGGGAGGAGCTATAGCCAACAAGTAATGGATGAACCCGTGGACTGGATACACCTTTACAAGAGAAATATTGGCGTATGAAGGGGCCACATTGGAGCCCATAGCAGTTCCTTTCTTTTGTATATAGTATGTATCTTGAAATAAAAAATAATTTAAGTATAGAATGATGTTAAGCATTTCTTCTATGAAAGAACATTGTAAATTCGTATATATTTCATAGGGAAAAATTAAACAAATTAAAGAAATCAAAATAGAAGACACTGATATCTTATTTTCCCTTGACATTGTCAGCCTGTATACAGCTATCCCCCATGAGGCAGGGGTACAGGCAGTACCTGAGTCATTAAAATCCTCTGAAATATATATGAATTTACAATGTTCTTTCATAGAAGAAATGCTTAACATCATTCTATACTTAAATTATTTTTTATTTCAAGATACATACTATATACAAAAGAAAGGAACTGCTATGGGCTCCAATGTGGCCCCTTCATACGCCAATATTTTTGTTAGCCAATATGAAAGAAAGTTTGTATATATCAATAACAGTTACCTAACAAACTGTAAAGTATGGCTATGTTTCATAGATGATATTTTTGGTGTATGGAGGGGCACAGAGGAGTCCCTAGAGTCGTTTGTTGAAGAACTCAACCGCTGCACAGGCTGCCTTAAATTTACCCTTAATTATTCTAGAAATAGAGTGAGTTACTTGGATACATGGGTATACAAACAAGCTGGTAATTTAGTCACTGATCTATATTGTAAACCGACAGATCGTAACACAATATTTCACTATGAAAGTTTTCATCCTGGGCGAGTGTTTAAATCAATTCCTAAAAGCCAGTTTCTTAGGACAGCTAGAAATGTTAAAGAACCAAGACTGCAGGAAAAAAGAATGAAACAAATGGATAGGAAATTTTGCAATAGAGGCGATCCCATATCTATAATTGAGAAATGTGAACAGACAGTTAAAGAAGAGAGAACAGGGATTAAGAAAGATAAAATTAAAAACCAACTTGTTTTCACCTCAGAATATAATCAGTATAGTGAAGATATCTCCAGGATAATAAGAAAGCACTGGTATTCATTGGAGAGGACTAACCCTAACATTAGGGAATTCCAACAACCCCCCATTAATTCCTATAAAAGGGTTAAAAATAGAGATTTTGGAGTGAAAGCAGATATTGGTAGTGATAAAAAAGACCCAGTTAACTACCTAACAACTGCAAACAAGGGATCATACCCCTGTCTACATTGTGCTCAATGCAACTCAATGATAAAGGGTAAAAATGTTGCACAAATTAATGACACCAAAAAGAGAGATATCAATGGCCTCTACACTTGTGATACTAATTATATTGTATATATCTTGAAATGCCCATGTGGGGGGGGGGGGGCTATGTAGGGGAGACAATTAACCCCATCAGGGACAGAATAAGTGCACACAAGTCCTCTATAAGATGTAAGGATATGACATTACCTGTCTCATCACATTTCATAACAGCAGGGCATACTGTTAGCCAGTTAAGGTTTCAGGTCATAGACCATATTCCTAAACCAAGGAGAGTAGGCAATAGAGAGTTGCTACTTAAAAAGAAAGAAGTATGGTGGATAAAAAAAATCTGAAAACTCTGTATCCGAATGGATTAAACAAGGATTATGATCTGCATTTGTTTTTATAATTGTTTTTAAATTCCTGTGTATAATAACTGTGGACATGTGTCTATTTGAAATACAATGTAAAAAACATATATGCCAAACCATACAAATATACATTTAAGTGTTGAGAAATAAATGTTAAAAAATAAAGTTGAAAAGTTTAGTTAGAACCTTACCAGTTGGGGATACCAACATGAGCTATGCTCAGGTAAAATCTTGCAATTAATTAAGCCACACCCTATACACAGGCGTATATAAGGGAGATGTTTGTTCTTAATCTATAGCATGAGGAAGGGTCCAAGAGGCTCGAAACGTCGCTATGTTTTTATCCTAATGTTGCTTAAATAAAGAAGTGTTTTAAAGAAAAAGTATAGAAAAGTATAAAGTAGACAATGTTGCCATTGTCTACTTTTGGAATTATATATGGGAGTATGGCAGGCCTCCCAGGCAAACGTGCACTGCAAAGGTAAACCTACTATAAGCTATACCCAGTGAAGGGTTATCTAAGAAAGTGCTGGACTTACTGCTCTATTTTGTTATATACACACACACACATATATATATATATATATATTCTGATGAAGCGCATGTGAGCATGCGCGAAACGCGTCAGATCTAGCACCCCTTGCACACCTGTGTTAGTGCTACTCACTTTTGTATATAAAATAAAGTCACCTGGCTTCAAGTTCCTGAGTCCTCGCCTTTCTTCTTGTATATATATATACACATACATACATACACACAGTTATATATACATATTTATAGTCATATAGATAATATTTACACTTTGCTGCCATCACTGCACTACTTACCCCCTTCGCTACGTTAGGTTCTCATGCTGGTATTACTCAGTGGAGCACAAATATTGCTTTCACAAAAGTGATATTTAGAGCTCCACTTGTAATCTGGCTCTTTGCGGGGGGTTAAGCACACAACAGTGCAGGGTCTATAGTCAGAATGACATGCTCTAACGAATTACGGCATGTCATTTTTTGACTATTGCAGCCCTTTAAACTCTGGTGTTAAAGGGTTATACATTTTCTCTAAAACTGATGCTTTAAAAAGGGACAGTCAACACCAGAATTTTTGTTGTTTTAAAAGATAGATAATCCCTTAATTACCAATTCCCCAGTTTTGCATAACCAACACAGTTATAATTATACACGTTTTACTTCTATAATTACCTTGTATCTAAGCCTCAGCAGACTGCCCCCTTATTTCAGTTCTTTAGACAGACTTGCATTTTAGCCAATCAGAGCTGTCTCCATGGTAAATTCAAGAGCATGAGCTCAATGTTATCTATATGAAACACATGAACTAATGCCCTCTAGTGGTGAAAAACTATCAAAATTCATTTAGATTAGAGGCGGACTTCAAGGTCTAAGAAATTAGCATATGAACCTTCTAGGTTTAGCTTTCAACTAAGAATACCAAGAGAACAAAGAAAAATTGGTGATAAAAGTTGTTTAAAATTACATGTCCTATTTGAATCATGAAAGTTTTTTTTTGTACTTGACTGTCCCTTTAAAAAAGATTAAATTACATACATTAATATGGTGTTAATTGTATACACACACACATGCGTTCCAAAATGAAACTTCTAAAACGTATAACATTTCGAACATCTTTATGATTATTACATAGTAAACAACCCCAAGGTAGAACATACAGTGATGTGAGATGTCATTGCAGAAAATGCAGCATGTCTGCAGAAAGAACAGGACACATGCAGGAACTTTGTAGTGCTGCTCCACATTAGACAGTTCTCTTCAAACAGAGCTGTGCTCTGGCTGCACTGTATTCATTTTCCTTATCACAGTGCATCCAGGGCAAAGTGCTGTTTGAAGTGAGCAGTCAAATATGCAGTAGCGCTGCAAAGCAGCAGCGCATTGCTTGTTAATGGACTCTCAGAGATTTTTTCAAATCTGCCCCTTAGCCTTTCCCAGTCTGCAAAGCTGTTTATTCTGAATGTAAGAGCACTGCATCTTTTTATTACTACATTTCTATGTTAGACCAAGAGAAAAGGAAAAAGATTTATTAAAGAGACATTTTTAAATGTCTTTTTTTTTTGTATGCAGCTAATTTGCAATGCAATTTTCAACTACTGCACTATATTATAAAACATAAAAAATTGCTTTATTCTTCAGTTAACCAACACATTGCAATTAAACTGGTGCCTTAGTGTAGCTGTCTAATTTAAAATTGAATTTTATTTAAAAAATGACCTGCAGAAACATTTTCACTAAAAAAATCTCATCGCAGAAAGTAAAGAAAAAGTTCTGCCTCTGGGGTAAACAACAACAACTGTCTAAAGAAAGCTGTACTTCTTCAAATTCATGCAGCCAATGATTACACTGCATTGAATATCTATTTTACATATTAAGGAGTTAAATGTACACTCCCAATCGCAGGCGCAGTAAGGAGCATATAGTATTACTCTAAGCTGATCGCAAGATCATCCTAAATGTGCAGATTGCTCGATGTTGTCAGTGTAAGGCTGATTTGCACAGAGCTGCCTGGCCATAAGAATATACTATTTACTGAGGTAAAAGTGATAATTGATCTATCCTAACTTGCTGCTATCTGCTTCCTCCACTAACGACACTTTGTGTGATAATGACAATGGCAAAAATGTCTGTCTACAAATGTAAATGTGCACCGTGATTGGAACTAACTCCCACACGCTGGTCCATGTTCATTCACAAGGCCCTACCTGGGAAGCCCACTGTGGATTTGGAAGCAGATCATTTTTATATTTAGAACTGCTGAAACACTACAAGGAAAATGTAATGGTAAGGTTTATATTCTATAATGAAGCATTGATTGATTTAAAAAAAAAAAAAAAAAAAAAATTGTTTCACTTCCCTTTATTGTAAGTTTTTTGCTACAAATATAATATATTCCAAGCTACAGCACCATATTTAACGGGAAAAACCCTCTGCTGCCAAAAGCAAATAATGAACCCGTCTTAAATGTGGATCAGGCTCCACTAAATCTACAAAGACCCACTATAGAAAAGTTCAATTTTAGACCTGTACCCATCAATGTCGTTAAGAAACACCTTAATAATCTAAAAATGAAAAACCAGTCTGGACCTGATCAAATCCCAGCAATGCTGTTGAAGCTCAGTGCGCCAGCAATTGCTAAACCTGTCAAAACCCTAATTAACGAATCCTTGGTGTCTGGATACATACCCAAACTTTGGAAGACTGCAAGAGTAGTGCCTATCCATAAAAGTGGTGAGTTAACCATGGTTACTAACTATCGCCCTATATCTTTGCTCCCAGTGTTGTCAAAAATTTTAGAAAAAAGCGTCCATAAGCTTCTATGTAAGTATTATCAACAATCTAGCTATATGACCCCCGTTCAATAGGATTTTCGCCTGAATCACTCCACTACAACTCCCCTCCTAAAAGTTTGCAACGACATCCAAACTGGCATGGAACAAGGAGACCTATCTGGAGGTATTTTTCTTGATTTTGCAAAGGCCATTGACACAGTAGACCACGACATACTACTGCTTAAACTAAAAAAAAACAAAAAAAAACTCTGTTATTGGTGTTCGTCCACTAACCTGGTTTTGATCATATGTATTGGATCGATTACAGTATGTCTCCATTTCTGACAGCGACTCCCTCCCTCTCCCAGTCACGTGTGGTGTTACCCAAGGTTCCATTCTCGGCCCCCTACTATTCACATTATTTATAAATGATCTGCCAAATGTCTGCAAATCCTCAACTGTACACAGACGACACGGTAATCTATGCAAACCAGTCCGATCTGCCGCAGCTTGAGGCAGTGCTCCAAGACCAGTTCACAGAGGTAGAAAAGTGGATCTTAAAAAACAAACTCTTCCTAAACACTGACAAAACTGTCACGATCTTTGGAACAGGACCTAAATTACATAAATTACAAAATTCCCATCTTCGCATCAAAACAAAATCCAATTGCACACTGACAGCAGTCCACTCTTTTAAATACTTGGGTATGTTGTTAGACCCCAATCTATCTTTTGGCCTCCACATAGAAAAACTTGCATCTAAACTCTATCCAAAAATAGGTGCCCTGTACAGAAACAAATCCTGCCTCAGCCCTACAGTAAAGGAAAAGATTGTACAGCAAATGCTGATGCCAATCATGGATTATGAAGATGTAGTATATGCACCTGCACCGCAAACTCACCTTAATAAACTTAATACAGTGTATAACTTGTTCTGCCGCTTTGTGCTACAATGTAACTACAGGACCCACCATTGTGACATGCTAAAAGAACTAAACTGGCTGTCGCTGGAATCCAGACACACCCTCCATCTTTCCAGCCTTGTGTTTAAGAGCTTTTCTGGGAAGCTCCCACCCTACCTGAGCAGTATGCTCTCCCCGGCTGTTCCCACCTCCCATAACCTCCGATCCAGTACCAGCACATTCAGAAATGTAAAGCTTAGGAGTCAGACCATTTTTGGTTTAGCACCTGGGTAGCGCTTGCTGATTGGTGGCTAAATGTAGCACTACCCAGGTGCTGCACCAAAAATGGTTCGGCTCCTAAGCTTTACATTTCTGCATCTCAAGTCTAAAAACATACTACATGTTTAAAATGAGTCACTTTTCCTGTTTGACATCTGTGTTTAATAAATAGTTTTATGCCTACAATGAAAGATTATTATATTTTGTATCCCCCAATTGTCATACTATAACAACAGGCAGTTGCTTACTATGCATTAAATAATACATTATAAATGACTTTGTTGCAGTCTGGGTGGCACATTTTTGGTAGTTAATTATATGAAACTGCACATTTTTCGGTTGGGTAACATTAAATTCAGTGACAACACCAGGGTAAAAATCACACACAAAAGCATTATGGAAGGGCTGAGCATTAAACAAGTTTGATATATTTTTTCTAACATGCAAACTGTTACACATTTTATAAAGTACATTTACACAATAAAAAAGTTATACGTGTTTAAAAAGGACTAAAAACTAGCTAGAAGAAAATATAAAAAGCATGAAATTACAAAATCATTAAACACTGAAACAATCAAAAAGCTTTCACGCATGTAAAATGATCATTTTCATAAACTCCTGAATCTAAAACAGAAACGGGCAACATATAACACTGTTTGTCTCTACATCTCATACCTGTTTTAAATTCCAGCACTTTGTCCCTTGCCTAGCGTGACTCTCATCAGTGGTATCCGAGATTCTATAGCATGGGACAGACAGACTCACTGTGCACATGATCACTATACACTTCCTGCCCGTTTGAACAAACCATTCTACATCGGTGCACAGGGGGAGTGGACTGTACCAAAAAACCCAAGGCATTATCTTTCTATTCAATTTCAGGTTTCCTAATACAAATCTGTTTTTATTTTTAAATCAGAATATGTTTCCAAACTCTCTCCTTTTAATGACTCTTCACAGAGGGTGCATTAAAGAAATAAAGAAATAACAAACAAAACAAAAACAAACAAGATGCATTAAATGTCATGCAAACTTTAAAACTTTGTGGTGACCCATTGTAATGAACTGCCTACAGTTTATGCTAGATATTGTCTGTTTCTTCCAACAAAGTTTGCGCTTGGCTTTCTGAACTATTTGTAAATGTATCGGTTGCATTTTATTAATGGGAGCACTAACTTTTGCCAGACAGTGAGATTAAAATGTGGTTATTCCCACGTATGCATATAAAAAATATAGGTTTTATTTTGGAGAAAAATACATATTAGAAGAGAGATAATAGATAAATAAAAGATATATGATATATATATATATAGATGGATAATAGATTGATACTGTATATATTAGACATTTATTGTACAGTACTCAGAACTTCAGTATATCACCCATTTAAGAGAGCAACATTTGAATTTGCTCACATTTTTGTTGCCTGAAGAAATGGGAAATAGAAGCTATTTTAATGTAAGCTAATACACCAGTATCAGATGTGTACTCCCTACTGATATATCTTGATTTGCAGGTATTTTCCTACTTATGCTGAATGACCATTAGCAATAAAAAGTACTTATTAGCCAATAACCATTAGCATGGAATACACAAATGATACGGCTGTATCAGTTTCAGTTTACATGTAAAATGCTTTCACTTCACATTTTTCTATGAACAAAAGAAAAAGATGTTCAACATGATTTAAAGGGACAGTCTAGTCAAAATTAAACTTTCATGATTCAGATAGGGCATGCAATTTTAAATAACTTTCCAATTTCATTTTATCATCACATTTTTGTTCTTTTGGTATTCTTTGTTGAAAGCTAAACCTAGGTAAGCTCCTATGCAAATTTCTAAGCCCTTGTCTCAGTGCATTTTGACAGTTTTTTTAAAAGTTAGATAGTGCTAGTTCATGTGTGCCATATAGATAACATTGTGCTCACTCCCTGGAGTTATTTATGAGTCAGCACTGATTGACTAAAATGCAAGTCTGTCAAAAGAACTGAGACAAGGGGGCCGTCTGCAGAGGCTTAGATACAAGGTAATCACATAGGTAAAAAGTGTATTAATATAACAGTGATGCAAAACTGTTGCAAAACTGGGGAATGGGTAATAAAGGGATAATGTTTTAAAATAATAAAAATTATGAAGTAGACTGTCCCTTTAAAGGGACATGAAATCCACATTTTTTATTTTGTGAATCAGACATAGCAAACCATTTTAAACACCTTTCCAATTTATGCATATGCTGCTTCAACAAAGGATATCAAGAGAAGGAAAGTCATTTTGATAAAAGAAGTAAATTGGAAAGTTTTTTAAAAACATATTCTCTATCTCAATCATGACAGAAAAATGTTGAGTTTCATGACCCTTTTAAGCTGCTCTAATTGTAGTGCCGCATAAGTAGGCTTCCAGACCCAAGCATATTAAAATTAGATTTAACACTCATTGTGTAAAAATTGTGCTTGTCACATGCTCCCTAGAGAGACCAATAAGCACATTCTCTAACTTGAAAATTCTGCAAATCAAATAGCTGGTAAAGGCAATTTGCAGCATTTTTACCTAGGTTATAGAAGAGGTGTTTAGTGTTCCTTTAAATTAAAGTGCAGCAAAACTAAACTCATCACCTCTCCCTGCAGTTTGGGATTGATGATCAACTTAGCTGGGGTGATAGAGGAGATATAGGACAACAATCCCATAGTCTCTATTTAAAAGACTTTCACCTAGATTACGAGTTTTGCGTTAACAGGGGTGCGGTGCTAACGAGCAGTTTTCCCTCACCGCTCACTCACTTTTACAAACCCGGCATTAACCGCAAAAAAGTGAGCGAAGAGCAAAATTTAGCTCCACATCTCACCTCAATACCAGCGCTGCTTATAGTAGTGGGGAGCAGGTAAAACGTGCTTGTGCACGATTCCCCCATAGGAATCAATGGGGGAGAGTCGGCTGAAAAAAAAATAATAATTCTATCAGCCAATCGTATTGGATCAGCCAATAGAATGCAAGCTCAATCCTATTTGCTGATTGCATCGGCCAATAGAATTTTTTCTACCTTAATTCCGATTGGCTGATAGAATTCTATCAGCCAATCGGAATTGAAGGGACACCATCTTGGATTACGTCATTTAAAGGAACCTTCATTCTTCAGTCGGCCGTCGTTTGAAGAGGATGCTCCACGTCGGATGTCTTGAAGATGGAGCCGCTCCGTGCCAAAAGGATGAAGATAGAAGATGCCGCCTGGATGAAGACTTCTGCCCGTCTGGAGGACCTCTTCTGCCCGTCTGGAGGACCACTTCTACCGGCTTCGTGGAGGACTTCTGCCCGGTTTGGTGAAGAATTCTCAAGGTAGGGTAATCTTCAAGGGGTGTTAGTGTTAGGTTTTTTTTAAGGGGGGATTGAGTGGGTTTTAGAGTAGGGTTGGGTGTGTGGGTGGTGGGTTTTAATGTTGGGAGGGTTGTAATTTTTTTTACAGGTAAAAGAGCTGATTACTTTGGGGCAATGCCCCGCAAAAGGCCCATTGTAATTTAGTGTAGGGTAGGGCTTTTTTTTATTTTGGGGGGCTTTTTTATTTTGTTAGGGGGATTAGAGTAGGTGTAATTAGTTTAAAATTCTTGTAATTATTTTATTATTTTCTGTAATTTAGTGTTTTTTTTCCATACTTTAGATAATTTATTTAAATTGTAATTAATTGTATTTAGTTTAGGTAATTAATTTAATTATAGTGTAGTTTTAGGTGTAATTGTAACATAGGTTAGGTTTTATTTTACAGGTAAATTTGTATTTATTTTAACTAGGTAGTTATTAAATAGTTAATAACTATTTAAAAACTATTGTACCTAGTTAAATTAAATACAAAAGTTGCCTGTAAAATAAAAATAAACTCTAAGATAGCTACAATGTAACTATTAGTTATATTGTAGCTATCTTGAGCTTTATTTTACAGGTAAGTATTTCGTTTTAAATAGGAATAATTTAGTTAATGATAGTAATTTTATTTAGATTTATTAAAATTATATTTCAGTTAGGGGGTTAGGTTTAGGGTTAGACTTATGTTTAGGGGTTAATACATTTAGTATAGTGGCAGCGACGTTGGGGGCAGCAGATTAGGGGTTAATAAATGTAGGCAGGTGTCGGCGATGTAAGGGCAGGTATATTATGGGTTAATAATATTTAACTAGTGTTTGCGATGTGGGAGTGCGGCGGTTTAGGGGTTAATATGTTTATTATAGTGGCGGCGATGTCTGGTTGGGCAGATTAGGGGTTAAAATATTTATTTTAGTGTTTGCGATGTGGGGGGGGGGGCCCGGTTTAGGGGTTAATAGATAGTTTATGGGTGTTAGTGTACTTTTTAGCACTTTAGTTAAGAGTTTTATGCTATGGCGTTGTAGTGTAAAACTCTTAACTACTGACTTTTAAATGTGGTATCAGTCTTGACAGGAGAGGGTCTACCGCTCACTTTCGGTTAAACTCGTAATACTGCCGTTATGCAAGTCCCATGGAAAATAAAGTATACGCAATTTACGTAAGTGGATTTGCGGTATTTCCGAGTCTGGCCAAAAAAGTGAGCGGTGAGCCTGTCATTTCAAGACTCGTAATACCAGCGGGCGTTAAAAAGCAGCGTTGGGACCTCTCAACGCTGATTTTTAACCCTAACGCACAACTCGTAATCTAGCCGTATGAGTACCCTGGGGGGCAATTATAACAGCCCCCTAGGGTACTCAACTATTCTTTGCCTTGCGTGGCAACACTGGTGTCTAGTGGACATTAGACTTTACATATCACTAGTCATCTTGAGTATTGTTTGCAGTTCTGGAGGCTATATCTTCAGAACGCTATAAACAAACTTGAATCTGTGCAAAGGAGGGCTACCAAAATGGTACATGGTCTAAAAAATAAAATGTACCAGGAGAGGCTCAATTACCTGAATATGTATAGCTTAGAGGAGAGAGGGGAAAGAGGTGACATGATAGCCACTTTCAAGTTTATTAAATGGCTTAACATTTAACCACACCCTCTGTGCATAACTAGGTTTAAAATCAGGGCATTTTATATATATATATATATATATATATATATATATATATATATATATATATATATATATATATATAGCTTATGGGTACACTCCCAACATTTCTCCTATGCTTTTCTGGACAGGGAGGTGAGGGACACTTGTGTGTTTGATGGAGAAGGCATGTCATGGGGTGTGTCATGGGTGGGCTTAAGATCAGTCCCTGCAAACCAGGACAGTTGCCCTGATTGGTTAAGCTGATGGGGGGACTGCAGGGAGACCTCTCAACTGTGACAATCCTGCAAGATCTGAGGAGTTTGGCAGGAATGCTACATTACATCATGAGTAGTTTCTTGCTAATTATCATCCAGTTGTACATTATAGAATATATATGAGAATATATATGATATAATATCACATAGAGGGATTGAACTATGCACTAGACATGTGCGGTTCGATTTGTTCTGAATTGAAATTCGGACAAATTTGTTAAATTCGGAGATTCGGATCGATTCGAATTTCCGAATTACGGTAGTACCGAATCTACCGAATCAATCCAAATTAGTTCGGATTTATTCGTTACATCCGGATGGCCATGGATTACACTAGTATTGTGCAGTATATTAGGTTATATCACTCTGCTATGGGTTACACCTAATATACAGTACATAATACTAGTCTAATACACAACACATACCGAAATTCCGAATCAAACCGAACCGAATCCAGCTGAATGAATCCGAAACAAATTCATTCAAATTTTTCCGAACTCGAATCGATCCAAACCAAAATTTGAAAACATCCGAATCGATCCGAACCGAACCAAAACAAATTTTTACGCCGTGCACAAGTCTACTATTCACTCTGTGTGACAAGGAGCAGTTTAAAGGCGTTTCATTATTACACCTGCCTAAAACCTTAAGGACATGCATTCTTTACTAGCAGAAGTATATGTTTTAATAACCAGGGGATGAATATGTTGTTAGGGAAAGAGTGTCTCACCTATGCATGAATACAAGTGTGTTTTTACTTATATCTGCTTTGTATCTGCAGTAAACATGACAGTGGATGTAGTGTGTGTGTACACCAATATAGATTTCATTCCTATGTGCTGGATTGTATGCAACTATTAGCTATTGGTGTGGCTGAAACACCTGAACGCAATAATTATTAGGGGTGTCCACATACTTTTGGTATGTGTGCTCCTCATATATTGGGTCTTATACAGTTTTCCTCATTTATATTGATTTTTTTTTAAGTAATCCTGATTGGATATTATTATTATTATTATTATTCTTTATTTATAAAGCGCCAACAGATTCCGCAGCGCTGCCCATGGGTACAAGCAGGGCCGCCATCAGGGGGTGACAGGGGTGACTCCTGTCAGGGGCCCAATGAGCCAGGGGGGCCCCATGAGGCAAAAACTAAAAAAAAAAAAAATTTTTTTTTTTTTTTTTTTTTAAATGTTGGCAGCCACCAGTGGGTACTACAGGAGAGTGCTAATTGAGCATAGGAAATGTTATTACAATGAGTAAAGTATTAGCATTTGAGAGGATTTCTTAGTGTGCACTAAACCACTATGCTCAGTGTGAGACAGACTTGGCACTTTGTACAGTGTGTGCCTGAGTCAGATGGCAGATCACTTTCATTTGAAGAGGAGGTAGGACTTACTTCGCAAATGTTTTTTATTTCTTTGTGCAATTTTGGATTGTAACTTCAGTGTGGTAGTAGTTGTATGGTGGGGCTAGGGGTCCATAAAAACACATTTTTTTTAGCAGCAGTGTATTTATGATTATTTGACAATGCTGTAGAAATTCTATATTTAAAACCATGCAGAAATGTTTCCTCCTCAATACACAAATGGTAGATGCCCTTTTGGCAGATATGCATTTTATATATATATATATATATATATATATATATATATATATATATATATAAAATACATTCCAGTTTACTGCCCCTTTATGCAAGGACTTTCCAGATGCAAGGAGGCATTTTATCTACGATTTTTACATCTGCATAAAATTTTATACTCTCAGACTAAGATTGCTAAGTGTTTGAAATGAGACAGGTTAACTTAAAACTGTTCAGTTTACACTACAGCTTAGTTTTGAAATACATACCAACAAGCCTAAATCCTGCATTTAACCAGATCTAATGGTATGAGTACCACAGCTTATGGTCCCACCAAGACCATATAGAGTACAGCATTTTCAAAATCCATAAGTACAGCTGACAGATGGGAAAATTTGTACACTATATTTGAAGTGGTGCTCTTGGTTGGGGAAAATGGGAAAAAACAAACAAACATATGTCAACCTTTTAAAGGTACTTTTCTTCATCTAGCCATCTACCCAGCTCATTAATGTACAATTTTGAATTCACAGAATTATTTTTGTTTGCACATTTACAAATATGATTCTTTAAAAAGTGATCTCTTAATTTCTGCATTATTTTTTTATCATGCATGTCACACACTGTTGATTTAGGGGATGCAAGGTGCATAAATGTTTCCTCCTGTGAGTTTATGTGGGTGTATGTGTTTATGTCTTTGTGCTTTGGTTTGTGTCTCTATGTGTATGTATTTTTTATCTGTGGGTCTCTCTGTGAGGGTGGGTGTGTATGTCTTTGTGCATTTTCTGTGGATGTCTGTGAGGGTGTGTGCATATGTCTTTGAGCTTTTTCTATGGGTGTTTCTGTGAGGGTGTGTGTGTATGTATGTATGTCTGTGTTTTCTGTAGGTGTCTCTGTGAGGGTGTGTGTATGTCTTTGTGTGTTTTCTGTGGATGTCTCAGTGAGGGTGTGTGCATGTATGTCTTTCTGTGTTTTTCATGTGGTTGTCTCTGTGTGTGTGTGTGTATGTCTTTGTGTGTTTTATGTGGGTGTCTCTGTGTGTGTATGTGTGTATATGTCTTTGTGTGTTTTCTGAGGCTGTCTCTGTCGGTGTTTCCTTGGGTGTATGTGCAAGTTTGAGTTTGTGTGTGTGTGTCCATTGTCTGTTCCTTTTTAGGACATTTTGACCTTACTACTAATTATTCACATCTTTCTACAGACTTTGAGACTAACAAGACCTTTCCGGAAGTAACCACTCCACCATTTAACCTTTAAATTATTGTTTAGGCAGTTCAGGGCCCTTCCTTTCAGCCACTGCATGCTGTTGTCATAATTTAGTTGTCATCTTCCTTTACAAAAAGATAATCAGAACTCCATATTTTGTTTTCTAAATCTCCTTTTTTTTACAAAACTGTAGTTTACCTCATTACTTGTCAGGTCAATGTAAACAAGTTTCTGTTTGGGTTTCTGTGTCTGAGTGTGTTTCTTTGTGTATCTGCTAGAGTGTCTATATGTGAATCCTTATGTGTGAGTGTGTTTGTGTGTTTCAGTGTATCAGTGTGTCTGTGTGTATGTTACTACCTTTACAACATTTCCAAGTTTAAATAGACAATTAAGAATAAAGTGCATATACGTTTTAGTCAATTGGTCAAAAATTGCACATGTCAAAGGAGGGGGGGGGGGGGCCTGATCAATGGTTGAGTCAGGGGCCCCAACATTTCTAGTGGCGGCCCTGGGTACAAGGATAACAGTACAGTGGAGAAACAATACGATAAGACACAAAAGTTTTACAGACAAATACAGTGGGAGTTGAGGGCCCTGTTCCCGTGGGAACTTACAATCTAGATGGGTAGGAGGATTGGAAACAGGAGGTGGGGACAGAGGTGAGAATGATATTAGTGAGCAGATAGAGGCCAACTTTTAGTTAATTGGTTAGTTTGTTAATAAGTCGGGTGATAAGCTTCCCTGAACAGAAAGGTCTTTAGGGAACATTTAAAGGAGGAGAGGTTAGGGGCAAGTCTGACATCTCGAGGAAGTGCGTTCCAGAGGGTTGGTGCCGCACGAGAGAAGTCCTGTAGTCTAGAATGAGAGGAGGTGATGGTAGAGGATGCAAGAAGCAGGTCGTTGTTGGATCTTAGGGGACGGGCAGGAGTATATTTGTTGATGAGTGAGGACAGGTAGGGTGGGGCAGCATTGGTGAGGGCTTTGTAGGTCAGGGTGAGAATTTTGAATTTAACTCTGTTGTGAATGGGGAGCCAGTGAAGGGACTCACAGAGAGGCGCAGCAGAAACAGAGCGTCGAGAGAGGTGGATTAGTCTGGCGGATGCATTTAGGACGGATTGGAGGGGAGAGAGGCGGGAGAGAGGGAGGCCAGTTAGTAAGTTGTTACAGTAGTCAAGTCGGGAAATTACCAGGGAGTGGATGAGCTGTTTGGTAGTTTCAGCACTCAGAAATGGGCGAATTTTGGAGATATTGCGTAGGTGGTTGCGGCAGGATGAAGAGAGCAGTTGGATGTGGGGAATGAAGGACAGATTTGAGTCAAGCGTGACTCCGAGGCAGCAGACTTGGGGTGATGGGGAGATAGTGGTGCCGCCAACAGTGATAGAGAAATTAGAGACGGGAGTGGAGCTAGAGGGGGGAATTAGAAGTAGTTCGGTCTTGGACATATTTATTTTTAGGTGGTGAGAGGCCACCCAGGAAGAAATGCCAGATAAGCAGTCGCTGATGTGAGAGTTGACAGAAGGAGAGAGTGCAGGGGTGGAAAGGTAGATCTGGGTATCATCAGCATAGAGGTGATAGCTGAAGCCATAGCTGTTGACAAGTTTACCCAGTGAAGAAGTGTAAATAGAGAAGAGTAGAGGACCCAGGACAGAGCCTTGAGGTACTCCAACAGACAGGGGCAATAGAGAGGAGGAGTCACCAGCAAAAGAGACTGAGAAGGATCTGTTAGAGAGATAAGAGTGAATCCAGGAGAGGGCAGTGTCACAGAGACCAAGAGAACTGAGAGACTGTAGGAGAAGGGGATGGTCAACAGTGTCAAAGGCAGCAGATAGGTCAAGTAAGATGAGTATAGAGTAGTAGCCTTTGTTTTTAGCAGAAAGGAGATCGTTAGTAACCTTGGTGAGAGCAGTTTCAGTTGAGTGTTGGGGACGGAAGCCAGATTGCAGGGGGTCAAGCAATGAGTTGGAGGACAGGAAGTGGGTTAGGCGATTGAAAACTAGTTTTTCGAGGAGTTTTGAAGCTAGTGGGAGCAGTGATATGGGGCGGTAGTTTGCAGGGGAGTTAGGGTCGAGGGAGGGTTTTTTGAGGATGGGGGTGACCTTCGCATGTTTGAAGGAGGCAGGGAATAGGTTAAATATGTGAGTAAGAGCCGGAGTGAGGGTGGTAGACAGAGGAGGAATTAGATGTGAAGGAATAGGGTCAAGTGGGCAGGTAGTGAGGTGTGAGGAAGACAAAAGGGAAGCCACTTCACTCTCAGTGGTTGGGAGGAGGATATGTAGTTAACCAACCAGCTTTGAGGTGGTAACACTCAGTTTTGGAACTGACCTATTCTATACACATTTCTGAAAATGTAATTACTGAATTACTGAAATGTATTAATTTTGAACTAAAACAAATAGTAAAATGTATTGCATACGTTTTGTGTATAACATATCTTTTTTTCTGTTTGTGTGTGTGCTTGTTTTCTTGTTTTGTTTTTTTTAATTTATATCCATATTCACATCTTTTTTTGACTACCTCCTATTGCTTGCAGGAAAAACTTAAAATGAACTTATTAGTATGAGCGAGCATTAGTTCTGCTAAATTTTTTATATAATAAATTGATTGGATTAACCCTTTAACGCCATACCTTAAATAGTATAAGACATCACTATTATATTAACCTAACTATCATTAATATTACTGTTCATAGCTACTACCATACTAAAATACACTGGGGGATATCTATCAAGCCGTCAACTTTATTGAATTTGACGGCACTAATACACTCGCCTAACATCGCGGCCACAGACCTGAACATGATCTCCATATTTATAAAAAAAGCTGTCAAAAAGCCTGGCACCAAGTACAGGGGGACAGGGTCGGCTCTAAGGGGGGGCATTGGGGGGCAATGCCCACCCAAATGGAATGCTGTGCCCCCCAGGGCAAAAGCAGTGATTTTTTAAAAAAAATAAAAAAATATTTTTTTTTTATTTTTTTACATTTTAAAAGTGACAGAACGTCCAGGGTCCCAAATGGCGCATCAACCATTTGCAGCCTTTGGACCCTGGACTGCTGGTGCTCTCACAGTTAACCTAGGGCTTGCACCGCTCCTCCTCCTGCTAGCCCACTTACTACAGAGCTGCAGTGAGATGATAACATCATCAGACCTCTGCAGGAAGTGCTGGGAGAAGCTAACAGTCAGTGAGAGGGAAGGCAGAAGTAAGTTTGTGAAAACTTATAACCAATGTGTGTGTGGGAGTAATATCCCTTCCCTATTGTGCTTTATATCCTGATCAGAACCATCCTGGCAGCCACAGATAAAGAAGCAAATTGGGAATTCCTTAGTTGACCCATTGCAGGTCACACAAAACAAGTGTGTATTGTGCCTGCTTTATCTGCAGTGATCAGTGTAAAATGTGTGTCAGATTATAGGTGCTCAAATACACACACTTCAAATGTAGCTGTGGGACAATGAGTGAAATAGCCTTATGTTTATTATTTACATGCTTTAAAACATCTATTTGTCCCCAAGGTTGTTTTATTTATATATACTGTGTGTATGTGTATATATGTTTGTGTGTGTATATATATATATATATATTTGTGTGTATATACATGTATACTGTGTGTGCTGGTAAATATCATTAATAATATCTGTACAAGTAATGTACTGCTTGGCACTCAAACGTATTGTCACGTAAAAGCTTATTTGATCATTAGTAGGGTCATTGGTAGAGCTACACATGCAAACAGTGTCCACTGGCTGTGTCATATGTGGGAGACATTCCTGAGATATGACAAATGTAACCCCTGCATTGCCATAAATCTGGTAAATGTAACTGCTGTGGCACTGCCAGACATCTTATAAATGTAACCCCTATACTCCTTGAGATATGACAAATGTAACCCCTGCACTTCCAGAAATATAAACAAATCCAACTCCTTCACAGCCAGAGATCTGAAAAATGCAACCCTGGACTGCCACAGTAGGTCTGCTCTTATTTTGACTCTCATACATGCTTTTTAAATGCGTGCCCCCACTGGAGCCGACCCTGCGGGGCGATGAGCATCGGACTGTTGTTTAATAACAGTCATCGATCTTCCGTCTATTCGGCTTTTTACCAAGTTTATATATACCCTGTCACTAAACGCCGCCACTATACTAAAATGTTTAACCACTATCCCACCGCTCCCGGACCCCGCCACCACTAAATAAAGTCATTAACCCCTATCCCGCCGCTCCCGGACCCCGCTGACACTAAATAAAGTTATTAACCACTATCCCGCTTTTCCCGGACCCCGCCGCCACTAAATAAATGTATTAACCCCATAACCTCTGGCCTCCCACATTACTACCACTAACTAAACCTATTAACCCCTAAACCGCCAGCCCCCCACATCACCATAAACTAAATTAAGCTATTAACTCCTGAACCAAACAAGCCGCTAACTTTAAATTAAAATTACAACATCCCTATCTTAAAATAAGTTTAAACTTACCTGTAGAATTAAAATAAACTATTTTTAAACTATTAATTAACCTACCCTAACTATTATAGTACACTAAAATTAAACTACCAATAAAATTAACTAAATTACATATTAAAAAAAACCTAACCCTACTCAAATTATTTAAATATACTATTCAACCTTATTAAAAATTACTAAATTACAAAAAATTAAACGCTAAGTTACGGAAAAAACACTAGATTACGGAAAAAAACACACATCAAAAATAAAAAAGAATTACACCTAATCTAATAGCCCTATCAAAATAAAAAAGCCCCCCAAATAAAAAAACCCTAGCCTACAATAAACTACCAATGGCCCTTAAAAGGGACTTTTGTGGGGCATTGCCCCAAAGAAATCAACTCTTTTACCTGTAAAAAAAATACAAACACCGTAAAACCCACCAACCCCACAACCAACCCCCCCAAATAAAAACCCTATCTAAAATAACCTAAGCTCCCCATTGCCCTGAAAACGGCATTTGTATGGGCACTGCCCTTAAAAGGGCATTTAGCTCTTTTACGGCCCAGACCCTACTCTAAAAATAAAACCCACCCAAAAAACCCTTAAATAAACCTAACACTAATCCCCCGACGATCCAATTACAGTTATTGAAGTCCCGCTTAAACGATCCATCCAGTCGGCAAGAAGTCTTCATCCAGACGGCAAGAAGTCTTCATCCGGGTGGCCTCTTCCATCTTCATCCATCCGGCGCAGAGCGTGTCCATCCAGCTGTTATATACCACCATCTGTTAATGCTAATAATGCTGTAGTTCTGGGACCATACCTATGAAATTAAGCAATAGTGGCTTGTGGTTATCTAAAAATCATACCTACTAGAGGATAGTCATGACACATAGTGTTCCAGAAAGAATATTATATGGAACATCACTTACAACATCAGAAAAAGACCACTACTTAGACTATGCTCTTATGATAGTCCTATGAGTTACAAGCCCTACAATATCACTGTTCCGTTTAAAGAATGTAGGAGCTTTATCATTGTACACAGGGCTAATTTTATGGTTTAGTACAAGATGCGATGGTATTTGGAATCTTATGATATAATATTTTCCCCTGCTAAATAGGGTGCTACACTTGGACCTCAAAAGAATCATGCCACTGGTATATTGCGGGAACAATAAAACATAGTGGAAATGGTTAAGTACAACAGAATTTCCCAGATTATGTATAAACATTAAATTCAACAATATTGGCTGATCAGGTAGTTGAATAAAGGAGATCAAGTGTCTTTTTTTTGTTGCAATAACATTTTTTATTAAGGAAATATATCACTAATACCAACATAGAATGGTACATAATTCCTTATTGTTTTAGATTTCTTTTTGTTTCACTCGTCAATAACATAACAATTTCAACAAGCCCCTATGGGAATGGCCAAGTGTATAGCCACTCCCACTGGGGGGAGAGTCAAAGCAATCAAATAAAATATAATGATCGGAAGGAAAAAAGTAGGGGGAAATTCCCCCATCTAGAGTCTTTGTTTAGAGATCTAACAGGATGTATCAGGAGAAAAGAAGAAAAAAAAAAGGGGGGGGAAGGCGGCTCAGAATAGGAGGAGGGGAGTATGGCAGACGGGATTAAGGAATGGGGAGGGATTTTAGGCTGTATAGGGAGGTTTGAGAAACCAAGCATTCCAAATTCCCCAGTATTTATCCATGCGATCAGTCTCATTAAAGAAGCCCTTTTCCATAGAAGCTAGATAGTCAATGAGTTGGGTGATCTGATCTAAGTTAGGGGCCTCTAATTGTTTCCAGGACCTAGCAATGCACACCTTAACTGCTGTTAGAATTGTAGCTCCTAGAATTTGTTGAGATTTCTGAAGGTCGTGGCGTCCAATGTGTAGGAGGGTCAGAGCCGGGGTCAGGGGGGAGTGGCATGCCTATATCTGAAAGCAGGGAAAAAGCCTGTCTCCAAAGAACAGGCCAACCATATGTGAATATCTGAACCAGGTTGTCCACATTCTCTCCAGCACAGTGGAGAGGCCGTAGGATATATCTTGGCCAGTTTGTGGGGGGTCAGGTACCATTTTAAGAGGACTTTAAAGTATGTCTCAAGATATGCAGTCCAGTGTATAGCCTGTTTAGTAATAGTAGCTACATGTTCTACGTCCAGGGATGAGATCAGAACATTCATCTCTCGGCCCCAGGCCTTGATCTGCCAGAGTATGTCTTCACTATAGTCATTGAGCAAGATTAAATGATGGTTTGTAAGTGGTCTTGTTCATTTGTTCCCTGTTTTCCAGTGTTTTTCCCAATTAGTGTATTCTCTCAAATTTGTTTTGGGGAATCCCCATGCCTGACAAAAACCCAATATTCTATAGCTTTTAAACATAAGCCACTTGGGAGCCGTATCTACTTGTTCTATAATTTGCTTGAAGGTAAATAACCTTTTTTGTTTGTATAAATCTCCTATAACCATAAAATTCCAAGAGGAACACTCTGGCTTATAGATGTCTGGAAGACCCGTCAGTAACCCCTGTAGACCGTGAATGGGCGAGGGATGTGGAGCAATTCCCTTGTGGTGTCTAAGTCTATGCCAAGTGTGACAGTTGTCTAAGATAATGTTGTTCGTAAGTGACAAATCTGGCAGTCTATGTTTGGGGATCCATATCAAGTCGCTTAAGTTAAGGTCCCTAGGAAGGATAGCTGCCTCAAGAAGATACCACGCAGGTTTTTCCACTTCATTGCTCCAACCAGCTATATGAGTTAAGCGATTAGCATCATAGTATAGATAGATATTGGGAAGGCTATGCCTCCTTTGTTAATTGGCAGCTGAAGAATGCGGTTTGCCACTCTCGGCAGTTTCCCTTTCCATACTTATTTGATGAATAGAGAGTGTATTTGGGAAAGATACATTTTCGGGATTGTAAAAGGTATGCACCTGCATAGATACAGAATATTGGGTAGGACGGTCATTTTCAAAGTGGCGATACATCCCATCCATGAGATTTCCCTAAAATCCCACCTATAGAGAATCTTTTGATTTCCAAGATTAACGGTTCAAAATTGTACCTAATGACTTTATAAATGTTGGGGCCTAGCAATATTCCTAAGTGTTTAATGAGATCAGTATTCCAAGTAAAGGAAAAGCGGGTCTTAAGATTAGATAGCACATCTAAGTCTATATTAATAGCCAGAGCTTCAGTTTTAAGAAAATTTACTTTATAGAAGCTTAGGGTGCCAAAAAATTTCAAGGTCTTAAAAACTTCCTCTATTGAAGAGCTTGGATTGGTTAAAAGAGTGGTCAGGTCGTCTGCAAAAAGAGCAATTTTTTCAGTGCGACCACCAATTGTGATCCCATCTATTTTCTGAGAAAGTCTGATCTCTTGGGCCAAAGGTTCCATAGCCAGAGTGAAGATCAGAGGGGAAAGAGGGCAGCCCTGACCTGTACCATTTGTTATGGAAAATGCTCTAGAGCAAAAACCCACTCCTTTAATTGTTGCAAATGGGGCGGAATACAAAGCTTGGACCATTGTAATAAACTGTGGGGGGAAGCCGAATGACTTCAGAACCTGCCAAAGATAGTCCCTGTCAAACGCTTTTTCAATTTAGCTGATTCAGAGAAGACCTGAAGTAATTTGCGAGTATTGTCAGGGCCCTGTCTGCCTTGAGTAAAGCCTACTTGGTCTATCTGCAGAATAGAGGGCAGTAAATAGACTATCCTGTTGGCGAGTAGTTTGGAATAAAGCTTAACATCAAGGTTTATTAATGAGATAGGCCTATAACTGGCCCAATATAACGGGTCCTTGTTTGGCTTAGGGATCACAATTATAGATGCTTCGAGGAACTCTCTCGAAAATCTACCAAGTTCTGCCACATCCATGAATAGAGAACGCAAAAGAGGGCTAGGTGCAGTCTAAATGTTTTATAGAAAGTGCCTGTAAAGCCATCAGGCCCAGGAGATTTATTTGGTTTAAGCTGCTTTATGACACTACAGATTTCTTTGATAGTGAACGGTTTTAAGAGCGAACTTCTCAAATCCTCAGAAAGCATAGGAAGCTTAAGAGAACCAAGGAACCCTTGTATTAGATCTGGAGAGGGCGTATCTAGATTCTCTGAATCTACAAGATTGTACAGATTATAATAGTAATCAGCAAAGACATTACCAATGGCGTCAAGTGCTAAGATTTTGGATTCATCTATTTCCAGGGCTTGAATCCTGGAGTGTGCTGTTCTAGCATTGAGTTTCCTGGCTAGGAACTCATTCGCCTTATTGCCTTTATAGTACATGAGTTGTTTAAACCTCACCAGGTTAGCTTTGACCTACCAGAGAATATAGGTAGAATAAGGGTGGAAGTGTAAAACCACCGAATACACTGAAATATGTGTGGTTGAGACTAGTATAGAAAGTATAGGAAGGGGAGTACGGGTGGTGCCCTCCCCTAAGTAATATGTATATGAGATGCAGAGAAGAGGGGAAAGTGTGGGAGGAGACTTAGTAACTACAAGTGTTGCAATGTAGTGTCTGCTGTTAAACTATACAGACCCCTTAAAATTACAAGAGGGGAATGGAAAAAAAACAAAAAGGGATTTAAACAATGTATTGACAAGTAGGTGATTGATAACAAAAACATTGAACATGTAAACAGGTCATTGTCTAGTAACTAATTACCTCAGGATTACTTCTAACATAGAGTGAACACTCAACCTAAAACATGGGAGGATATCCAAATAGCAATGAATCCACCAGAAGTTGGGTAAATTTGAAAATTCAGCATGGAGCTAAAGGTTTCACATGAGGTGTAATTAAAACATTTATATAGGAGAATAGTGAAAACTCTTGAGAATACATATGTAACTAAGCATGTGGAAACATAAGATATGACAAAAATAACCATATTATATCCTCTGGTATACCAGTTTACCAGCGGGACATAGCAACACCTCTCATCCAGCCAATCAGCTGAGGAAATAACTAGCTATAGAGCCATGTGTCGCCCCATCCCTCAGAGAAAGAGGCACAAAAGCCACATCATTGCAGATGTATTGTAACCTTATATTAATTATAGAAAGCGATGTCAGTACGTCACCATGAGCCTGTTCCAGGGTAGGACACAGCAACATCATACACCTAGTTGGGGAGCCCTAATAGTGAGTGGGAGTGAAAACCCTGTGTCAATCTGTCCCACACAGAAAGAGTCATGCTGAGAATCTTGTCCTAGAGTAAGTTTAAGATTAGGCATGCATAACAGACAGTATTTACGGCAAACTTGCAAACAACATTTGTAACTTTGAATTCACTGCGCCAAAACAGTAGCAAGGCCATGAGTCCAATAACCAGCGTCTATACTTGAGTCCTTCATGTATTAGTGAAAAATAGTCCATTACAAGCTTTACATGACACAGTCTATAGAGGACTCATAGCATATAAAATAAGGTCTCCCGCAGGGGGGGCGCTTCGCTAAAGTCAGGTAATGAGTAGAGTATACAGCAAAAAATAGCTTCAACAATGTTTAACATATTGTTTTAATACTTATCAAATCATCCAGGAGAAGAGTCTCTGGAAGCCGAATTTCTTTTGCCTGGATGAAGACGTTGTGGAAGATGGTTCCATTGTTCTGCCATGGGTCTCAGCTGTAAAGACCCAGAAGGGCTGTGATCTTTGTGGCCTTCAGACTGGTCCCATTTCTTGAGCAGGTCTTCGCCCTTAGCTGGAGAATCCACTGTATATAAGGTTCCCTCTCTATGAATAATTAATTTAGTGGGGTAACCCCACCTTTATTTAAGTCCTCTTGAACGAAGAGATTGCGTGAGTTGACAGAAGATGTTCCTCTTTTGGAGGGTGAACTGAGACAAGTCAGGAAATATCTGAATATGCTGTAGAGGCTCAGGAAGTTGGGGTTTGGCAAAAGCTGCTCTCATGAGCTGTTCTTTGTAGGTAAAAAAGTGAAACCTAGCAATGACATCCCTAGGTTTGTCTTTAGGAGCATTCCTGCCTCTGGGGATCCTGTGGACCCTGTCTACCAGCATGTCATTGGGAATGGAGGAGGGAGCCAAAGAAGCACAAAATTTCATTACATATGTCTCTAATTCAGCCTGTAAAATCTCTTTAGAGATGCCTCAGAATCTAACATTATTTCAACGTGAACTGTCCTCCAGGCCCGCCACTTTCTGCTCTATTTCTGAGACATAATCTGCAAGGTTATGAGAGTGTGCAATTATATTTTTTTGTTCTATAGCAAGGTCTTCATGCTTGTGTTCAAGCGCTTCGGTCCTCTCTCCCATTTCAACCAAGTCTTTCTTAAGATCTGCCACTGAGCATTTAATAGTAGAGATCAGATTGTCCTGTAGGTCATTTAGTCTCTTGGTCAGGGTGTCAACAATATCTGACCCAGCAGAAAGCTCCATATCATCTTCTGTTGGTTGAGATAGTGATAATTCAATTCTATACAGTCTCTCTTGGTATGAGTGTGGCGAAATAGAACCATTAGTTGTAGTCAGGTTTCTGGGCTTAAAATGATCAGCAACAGAGTTCCTAGACCTGGTTGTTAATTTATTTTTACTCTTTGAGTGCTGTGACATTGTATAACTGTACAAGGAGTGGTAGAGCAGGGTATTGGTTTATTTCCCTGAAGGAGGCACAATTCTTCTCCCCAGCAGAACAATTAGGACATGGGAAATGAGAAAGATAAGGTTGAATGACTGGATCTCATCCTGGTTTATGTTAGAAGCATATGGTTGAGGGAGGGCACCTTGTCCCGATCCCTTTTACCCCAGCATGGTGGTTGCGGCCTTCTTACAAAGGAATAAAGTCATTGGAGGATTAGACTATGCAGTGTGTTATGCTGAAATCTGCATGGGCCGTATGTTAAAAGACCCCATTCATGTAAGACACCCAGCCCAGTGTTAACAAAGAGAGAAGGATCACTGTCGTTGTTCAATAGGCAGTAGTTAAACAAATGGCCACCGTTTGTGCCACTCTATGTTCTAAATATAGAATGAAAATAAGAGATCAAGGTTCTCACCCTGGTGGACTAATGTGTAGGGACAGCTAGCTTGTTTGGGTTGCAGCTCAGATATCTGATGGCCAGCTAGTAAGTGTTCAGGTCTTATGTCCATAACAATATAAGCCCCAGGGAAGAAATGTTTATAACTCGATAAAAGGTAGTTTCTTGACTGAAGATCTAGCTGGGAGTAACCACAGAGGTCTTTCCCCTGGGGAAGTGCTCCTTCTGGGCGATGTGAGGGAAAAGGAGTTGGGTTATGACCTGTGGGGCAGAGTGGGCCAACGGGAGAAGGAGGGGATAGACTTGTCACCCTTTTCTCTTTAAAATATAGGAGAGGGGAGAGGGAATGTCAAGAAAGTGATTGAAATCCTTATATATGGGATAAAGTGGGATTAAGTGGTGGGTACAAGAAGTGAGGCCACCTGCAGTTATAAGACTATGTAGTGGATAATGATAGGCTGCTAACTTGTTTGGATTACAGCTCAAGTATCTGATGACCAACAAGCAAGTGTTCAATTCTTGTGATTGTAGCGGTATAGGCCTCAATGGATGTATGTTATTATAAACAAGTTAAGAGGGCCTCAGCCTCCACACTTAGCAAATCAATATGGTGCCCTGTTGTGACCTATACTAATCTCTGATGAGGCAAATATGAAGAGAGGAAAAGATGACTCCCTGTACCTTAGTGCTGCTGATCCCGGTATTGCCGTCACCAAGCTGGTGATAATATAAGCTCTCTTTCTCACTACAGGCACACCTCATGCAGTAATGTTAACCTCTCCTCACTCTCCGTTACTCCGGATACAATGCCGGATACAGGACTTGGAACCAGGAGCCTTCTTTTCTGACGAACTTGTATGCCCTCCGTAAGTGCCAAGTCCGGAGCGGAGCCCCGACCCTCCGGATCGGCAATCAGCTGGTATGGGGATGTAGTTCTAGTCACCCAGCAGCGTCAGCTCTGTAGTTCTGGGTAAAACCACGCTGGTAGACCACCCTCTCTCCGAGTCACAGTTCTGCAGTGGAAGATAAATCTGACAGCCTCCGTGTACCGAGCGTTACTCCTGTGTCTCCCACCTCAATCAGGGAGTCGTTGCTCAAAATTCAGTTATAAATTCTGCCATAAAGAGCTCTTTTATTCGGTTCAGCTGCGGAGCTCTGTCAGGATGTGACCTCTCTCAACGGCGGTTAGCTCCGCCCCCAGATCAAGTGTCTTTATCAATGGGGAGTTGTCTCTTAACTGAGTGTTTTAGTTTTCTAAGAGGTGAAACTTGATCATTCTAGTGCAAACTAAAAAACTTTGAATAAAGAGGGGTACTTTTGGCTGATGTGAGCCTATGTATAAGTATAAATGAACAGTGAAGTGATTTTCTCTGAGGATAAGAGTGTACTGACACTTAGTTCACTTTTTGACATGATGGAGAATCTGCTCATTAAGGAGTCCAAAATTCAGTGGGACATTTGGACAATTGAAAAATATCGGTCATTGCAAATGATCCCCAGAGGCCTACGAATCTTTAAATTCCACACTTTTGATGTGGACTGTAATGATAAAGACTTTGTAGAGGAATGGAATCAAGTTTTATCTAATTGCTCACTGAACTTGATGCTTCTTATGTTACAATATAAGGTTAAGCAACTTGAAAAAGTCAAATTAGAAATTGCAGAGTTACAGGCAGAACTAAACTTACGTAGTACAGTTTCAGACTTTGCTAAATTTGATAATATCCTTAGAGGTATTCTAGCTACTAGCAGATCCACAATCATGGAGAGAAAACACACTAAATTTTTGAGAGACAAGAATGATTATCTTAATAATACAGTGTATATATGGAGTAAAAAACAAAGGTCCACACTTAGACAAAATCAGCCAAGGTTTGGGAGGAGAGGAAGGGGACAAAGGAATAGACAAAGACATACAAATAATACTAGAAATGTAACCTTTACTGGAAGTGATACAGAATATAGCACTGATGGCAGTGACGAAACATTCACTACTCAAACACCAGGTCTGACTGCTAGTGCTATTACTACTAAACCTCAGTTTGTAGGAGAAACACAAAGCAATTTACAATCTGCACATAGGTCTGAAACTACCCCTATGATACATTCAGCTGAGACATTGCACACTTCAATTGCTAATTCGAATTATCCTATGTACCCAATAGCTGTACCTCAGCCTGGCACACATTATAACACTGCACCAACAGGGAATACAGGTCTTATAGAACAGGTTTTTCCCCAGGACCAGATTTCACACAAAGGGGGGAGGGGGGGGGGGACCAAATCCAAGACACAAGTTTACCACAACTCACAGGGACAACAGAGATACCAGCTGAGACAGGCCAAACCAATCTCAAAGTACAAATAAATGCTACATACAATAATGTCATCAATCTTTCATCTATATCGCTTACCAATGATCAATTGAAAGTACTCAGTTTGGGTCTCAATTTTTCACCCACGAATGACTTTGATGTTTTTAAAACCTTACTTGATTTAAACAAATTCATTAGAAATATCACTTTGAAGAAGTTTTTTGCTACTACCACTGGGGTTACCGATAGTGAACAACAGGGGACCTTAGCTCACATTGAGTCTCTCTCCTTTTCACAAACTTGTGATGTGGTTTCTCTGCAACAACTACAGTCAGAGTCCACACTCAATTTGCAGGGTACACACAGTAGAGGCCCTTCTAGGAGGGGTAAATCCACCTTTTACCCTATACAGGTCAGGGGAAATATTGTGGAAACTTTCTACAATAGGGTGGAACAGGATCTCATTGCCCTCAAACAGTCGAATAAATGACCCAAGAACAACCTAAGCTTCAAGGAAAGAACAGCAGTTAAAGAGTTAAAAGATAACTCCAGTATTACTATTAGAAAAGCCGATAAAGGCGGAATGACTGTTGTTCTTGACCGTGAAGCTTACGTTGCTGAAGCATTAAGGCAACTCAACAATAAGGATGATTATTCCATCCTTAAAGGTAATCCCACCTCGGTCTTCAGGAGGGAACTTGTGGATCTTTTGGATGAGGGAATGGAATCAGGCTTCATTGATTCCACAACTTTTGCATATTTGGTTCCTGACTTTCCAAAGATTCCCGCTTTTCATCATTTTCCCTAGGTCCACAAGTCCCTCTCTGAAGTCAAGGGTCGTCCCATTGTGAGTGGGGTTGATTCCCTGCTGTGTAATCTATCTGAGTGGGTGGACAGCATCCTACAGCCGATGGTAACTTCATTGCCCTCGAATTTGCGGGATACAAAACATGTTTTACAGTTAATGGATAATGTTACCTGGACATCTCAATCTAGATGGTTGACTGTGGATGCTGTCTCACTCTACTCCTGTATACCCCATGACATAGGTCTGAAGGCCATATGTTTTTTTCTTGATCATTTTGCTAATTACACTGTAGACTTCAATTGTTTCATTGTGAAGGTGGTAGGGTTCCTCCTAACACACAACTTTTTTGTGTTTGAGGGGGTTTACTATCTCCAGAGATGTGGAACAGCTATGGGGGCGAAATTCGCCCCCTCGTATGCAAATCTTTTTTTAGGATTCTGGGAGTTTTTCCACATCTTTGGAGATGGTAACCCCTTTTGCGTCTATATATCCACATACAAGAGATATATAGACGATCTGATTTTTATTTGGACAGGAACCCAACAGCAAGCTGAAGAATTCTGTTCATTCCTTAACAGGAATGACATGAATCTCAAATTTACTTTTGAATCTGATGACACAAGTGCTAATTTTTTGGATCTTACCCTAATAGGACTCCCCAATGGTAAAGTTAAAACAGTTTCCTACAGGAAACCCATTTCAGGGAATTCAGTCCTGTTTGGTACGAGCTGCCATCCGAAACATGTCCCAGAAGCGATTGCTAAGGGGGAGATGATTAGGCTCAAAAGGAACTGTTCGGATGACAGTGACTTTAGGACACTTGCCAGAGACCTTGAGTCCAGGTTATACCAACGCAGATATCCAAAAAAAGCGATCTGTAGGGCCAAACACACAGTGGATCTCAAAACCAGAGCTAGTCTTCTGGTCGACAGACAGAGAACTGAGTCCAAGCAATTTGATGGAGTGACCTTTGTCACCACACATAGTGGACAATACAATGACATCTGTTCTATCGTATGCAAACATTTCAACATACTTAAGGCAGATGATAAATTAATTGAAACAGCCAAAAGGGGGGTCAGGTGTGCATACAAGAAAGGCCCCACACTTTGATCTCTGCTGTCTCCCACTATGCTGCCCACTAACACTAATCAAGCTTGTGCTTGGATTAGACACCAGGGCATGCACAAATGTGGCCATAAGAAGTGCAAACCCTGTGAGTTTGCACACACAGGGAATACATTCACAAGTTATGTTACAGGAAAAACGTTCAACATTAAAACACTCTTAAATTGCACATGCACAAATGTGATTTATGTTCTCAACTGTTCAACATGCAGAATTCAATATATAGGTCTCACCTCAAGAGATGTAAATACCAGAATTAGGGAACACCTTTCTATCTGCTTTATTTCACTTTCCCTTTACTCACTAGACTCTGTATATTAGCATGCTAGGTTAGTGCTTCAATTGCATTGGAGGCATGTGTATCACTTAGCACTACATTGTATAGAGTAGATTAGCAACAGGTGTGTCTTTTATTTTTATTTCTTAACCAATTAGATTTTAGGTATGGGTATATTACAGGTGTGACACATAGCACTATAGGCTATGACTACGGCTCCAATCCGAAACGTGTAAGCCAGACAGTGCCACACCTGCTGTGCTTTTATTTGTGTGTGCCTTTCGCTTTTAACACCATTTGTTTGAAATAAAGACTTTTTATTCATAATCTCCAGGATTGCCGTATTTTCTCTTTAAGTATAAATGAAGCATAATGCCAACAAAATACACTGTATATCTGGATAGCATGGGTGAAGTGCATGTAACTAAAGTATGCTAATAAATAAAATGGAACTAAAGCTGTATGACACATGGATACAGAGTAAATAACTATTTCCCAATTCTCAGGCTCATTGCCTTCATCTAAGTTTCAGTCAATTCCCAAGCGGGGTCTAGGCATATGTCCAGTGCGTGATCTCAAAATGTAAGAAGGGTGTAAATAGGGTGTCCAGACGTCATAGGTAACCAAGCTTCCAGTTATCTTATCACCATACTGAGGTCCTGATCACATTATCCCACTCCTGTTGCGCTTGTGGGTGAGTCCCAGGACTTTGTAGGTATGTACCGTGGCAAAGATATCTGAGTTCCAGAGCTGGTATTTCAGTGGGAGTACTGTAAATTGAAGTGTTGATTACCTCTTGACTGGGTTCTAAGGACCCTTCATTCCTATACCTCTTGCTGGTATTGATGAAGCAGCGTTCCTCCAGTAGATCGTATCTGGGGATATATAGGCCCAGGGGAACACCAGGGTACGGGACTCATAATGGGAATCCAGAAGTGAGTCAGTGATTTTTAGGGTGGAGACCATAGATTGGGACTGACAGATCATGAGAAGTCTTGATTGGGAATATGCGGATCTCGATACCATGCTTACTATGCATTCGGGTTCACAGCTTATTTCTAGCTTTGATTGGCCGCATCTCCAGGGTGCTCGAGTCTTGCCTCTCTTCTGTCGTCTGCACTTCAGTGCCTGATCGCATGTGTGGTGCAATATCTGTAGGATCGAGATCTTGCAGGGCCCATCCTCCCATGTCTGGTGATGTATTTATGCAGACAGTCTCCTCTAGTTCAGCGTACTGATCCCCCTCGCTGCTCTCATCAAACATGACAGGGAAGCTTGTTGATGACAGGGCTGGTCTAGTAAAAATGATCTCATCTCCCCGTTCGGCTCTCATACTCAGTATGAGGGATGCGTGATAAATTTCCAGCTTATGGAACAGTTGCTGCAATAGGGTTATGGCTTCAGACTCCATTTTAGATTTGTCCTGTCATAAGATTTTAAGCCATCCAATCTGGGGTTCCTTTTGGTATGAATAACACCGTTTTTACATCTTTCGATGCAGCTACCTTTCAAATAACCGTTTCTGGTCTGTGGAACAATGTATGCGCCATTTATCAGACTATAGTCTGTGTAGAATCAGGGCCTTGATGAGAGCTTCTGAAAGTGTGTGTTAGGGCGGCTGTCCGGACACGCCCCCTAAATTTATTTTAAGATAGGGATGTTGTAATTTTAATTTAAAGTTAGCGGCTTGTTAGGTTTAGGGGTTAATAGCTTAATTTAGTTTATTGCGATGTGGGGGCTAGCGGTTTAGGGGTTAATAGGTTTAGTTAGTGGTAGTGATGTGGGAGGCCAGAGGTTTAGGGGTTAATACGTTTATTTAATGGCGGCGGGGTCCGGGAGAAGCGTGATAGGGGTTAATACTTTTATTTAGATTGCGGCGATGTTGGGGAGCGGCAGGATAGGGGTTAATAACTTTATTTAGTGGTGGCGGTGTCGGGGAGAGTGGCGGAATAGGGGTTAAAATTTTTTATTTAGGTTGCGGCAATGTTGGGGCGGCAGATTAGGGGTGTTTAGACTCAGGGCTTATGTTAGGGTGTTAGGTGTAAACATAAATGGTTTTCTACCATAGAAATCAATGGGATATCTGGCAGCATCGAACATAAGCTTTCGCTGCTTTCAGTCTCCCATTGATTCCTATGGCATCCGCGGCCTCCAGGGTGGCAGATTGAAAACCAGGTACGCTGGGCCAGAATAGCCGCAAGCATACCTGTTAACTATTTGATAACTTTGAAAAAATTCAAATAGAGCCGAATGTGTATTCGGAACATCTGTAATGACATAAGCATCGATCTGCGGATCATATGTTATGCCACAGATTTCAACTTTTGCCGGTCTGTAGGCTTTGATACCTAGGTCGGATCAAGCTCGCAACAATTACGCTGCGGAATTCCAGCATATTTGCGGTTCACGGCTTGATAGATATCCCCCGAATGCATTTACTGTTAACTTCTTCAATGGCCCATCAAGTGCAACTGATTATTAATTTATTAATGTATTTTCTAATTGTACAATGGGGTATTTATTTGCACAAATCCCTATAGACTTTTTGTATGAAATAATAATTGTAAAGAACTAGAATATACCACAATATTTTTTAGCAGAAAAGAAAATAAACATCTGGAAAAGCATCCAAACAGGCTGATTAAAATGCCATTTTCTAAATAAAATATAATAATGATAAAGATTGTATTACTGTAACGTTAATGATCTATCAGCACTAGTGTGCAACTAATGTTTGTTGCTAATCTAAGCATAGCCCTGTTGCGTGGAAATTTCTCTTAACCGGGAAGTGGGATCTCATTACTAATAAGTGTGGCTTGTGGGGGAAAAATAGCATTAAATAGAAATGTAAAATTTAGTGAGAAAGAAAATCTAGATTAAGAAGTTATGATTAGAGGGACATAATTCATAGTTTTTACATTTCTTTCTGCCCTATGAAATTAGATTTAGTCCTTGTGATAATTCATTGGTTGTTTCGCTTGTATATTTTTCTAGGGGTGGGACAGGAGAGCCCTATAGTAAGCAAGTTTCTACAATGTTTGTTTAATAAGGGTTAAACATAGAAGGCAGAATTATATTTGTTATTGTTATGTCCCTTTTAAAGAATAAAGCTAAAAGCTCAGTTTTGTTTTTAAAGCAGTACTTTATTAGTAGCAGTAGGAATAGTTAAAGAATTAGGGCCCCGATATTCAAAACATCGACAGACCGATGAAAAACTGCCTTTCTGGCCTCGTCGGCCTCGCAGTTTGTTGGTCTGTTGATGTATTCTAATTAAAGGGGCAAACCCACGAAATGCTGGCATGTGGAGATGTGTCTCCCATAGGATATAATGGGGAGCGCTACTTCAGCAAAATATAGCCACTTGTCAGCACTTTCGGGGGGGGGCATATTTGAAGTGTTTCTGCACAGTGCTGACAGTGCGCTCAAAATCAAACACGGTTTCTGTGTCAGATGATTTCAAATAATGCCTGTGTGTCCTAACTGTAACTACACCTACACTAACTGCCTCACATTTTAAAATCTCGCCACTGAAAGGGTGGCTAGACAAACATGGCTGACACTCTGCTCGTAACCTGTACCTCAGAGATTGGAATATATCACACTGCTGGCAATGTATCCCGATCAAAGTACAGGTTAATCCCCCTGGAACACTTGGATAACTCCCACAGAACACCCAGTTAACTCCCTAATACCACCTACACCTAGATCATGTCTTAGCTACTCTCCCCTTAAATGCCCAGTTAACTCCCACATACCACCTACACCTACGGAATGTCTTCCCTTTACTCCCCTTCAAATGCCCAGCTAACTCCCAGAGAACGTCTACATCTTTGTAATGTCTGCAATCTACCTCGCTATTAAAGTTTACAAAAAAAACTTCCTATTATAACTATAGGAGCAACAGTTGTGCTCATAAGTTTACAAACCCTGGCAGAATTTATGATTTCTTGGCCATTTTTCAGAGAATATGAATGATAACATAAAAACTTTTCTTTCACTCATGGTTAGTGTTTGGTTGAAGCAATTTATTATCAATCAACTGTGTTTACTCTTTTTAAATCATAATGACAACAGAAGCTACCCAAATGACTCTGATCAAAAGTTTACATACCCTGGTGATTTTGGCCTGATAACATGCACACAAGTTGACACAAAGGGGTTTGAATGGCTATTAAAGGTAACCATCCTCACCTGTGATCTGTTTGCTTGTAATTAGTGTGTATAAAAGGTCAATGAGTTTCTGGACTCCTGACAGACCCTTGCATCTTTCATCCAGTGCTGCACTGACGTTTCTGGATTCTGAGTCATGGGGAAAGAAAAAGAATTGTCAAAGTATCTGTGGGGAAAAGGTAGTTGAACTGTATAAAACAAGAAAGGGATATAAAAAGATATCCAAGGAATTGAGAATGCAAATCAGCAGTGTTCAAACTCTAATCAAGAAGTGGAAAATGAGGCATTCTGTTTGATAATATACTGCATTCATCTTGCCATTGTTATTATCATTTATTTGTATAGCGCCGCCAAATTCCGTAGCGCTGGGTACAGTGATAGGGGTATACAATGACAAAGATTTGTGATAAAATACAAAACATAACAAAGTGAAACAAATCTAGTACAGGAGGAAAAAGTCCCTGCTCCGGAGAGCTCACAGTCTATTGGTTTAGGGTGCAGAGACATAAGGTTGGGGTAGCTTGTTACATCAGTTGTATTTGCAGCAGTGAGTCAGGCAGTTCATGTACATGTATTAGTTTGGTTCGGATGCGGGATGGAGGAGAGATGGTAAGCCTCTCTGAATAGGTGAGTTTTTAAGGATCATCGGAAGCTATATAAGGTTGGAGACAGTCTAATGGAGCGGGGTAGAGAGTTCCAGAGGACAGGAGCAGCACGTGTGAAGTCTTGGGATGTAGAGATAACAGGAGTGTAGAGACGTAGGTCAGAGGTTGATCGAAGAGGACGGGATGGGGAATATTTCACGATGAGAGAGGAAATATAGTTGGGAGTTAGACTGTTAAGTGCTTTGTAGGTTAGGGCTAATACTTTAAATTGTATTCTGGAGTGTATGGGGAGCCAGTGTAGAGACTGGCAGAGCGGAGCAGCTGATGTAGATCGTCAACTTAGGTGGATGAGTCTAGCAGAAGCATTCATAATAGATTGGAGGGAGGAGAGGCGGTGTTTTGGAATGCCATTTAGGAGTAGATTGCAATAATCAATGCGTGACAAAATGAAGGAATGAATAAGTATTTTTTTAGTTTTTTGAGTAAGGAAGGGGCGAATTCTGGAAATGTTGCGTAGGTGTGAACGGCAGGATTTGGTAAGCGCTTGTATGTGTGGGTTGAATGTGAGTTCTGAGTCTAGTGTGACCCCAAGGCAGCGGACCTGGGGTGAGGTGTTGAGAATAGAGTCTCCAACCATCAGAGAAATGTCAGGTGTTGGATGTCTCGAAGAGGGGGGGATAAGAAGCAGCTCAGTTTTGGACAGATTGAGTTGGAGGTAGTGTGAAGACATCCAAGAGAAAATTGCAGAGAGGCAGTCAGAAATCTGGTTGAGTAAAGAGGGAGAGATACCAGGAGAGGAAAGATAGATTTGGGTATCATCAGCATATAGGTGGTACTGGAATCCAAAGGAGGCTATAAGTTTTCCAAGGCAGGATGTATAAAGAGAGAAAAGCAAGGGGCCCAAGACAGAGCCTTGCAGTACCCCAACTGAGAGAGGCATAGGATCACAAGATATGTTGCTAAAGGAAACTGAAAACGAGCGGTTTGAAAGATATGTTGCAAACCAAGAGAGGGCTGTGTCTCGGATGCCAAATGAATGTGAGTATTTTTAGGAGGAGAGGATGGTCAACTGTGTCAAAAGCTGCGGACAGGTCAAGGAGTCTTAGCTGCAGACAGAAAGGAGTAATGGCCTTTTGCTTTAGCTGATAACAGGTCATTTGTTACTTTAGCAAGAGCGGTTTCTGTTGAGTGTTTAGGGTGGAAACCAGATTGTAGTGGATCAAGTAAGGAGTTAGTTGTGAGAAATTGAGTTAGCTGATTATAGACTAGTCATTCCAATAATTTTGAAGCAAAGGGAAGTAAGGAGACCAGTCGATAGTTAGGCGTGGAGGGGTCAAGCGAGGGCTTTTTTTTTTTTTTTTTAGGATTAGTATGATTGACGCATGCTTGAATGTGTCAGGAAATGTGCCAGCGGTGAGAGATAGGTTAAAGAGATGAGTTAGGGTAGGGGTTAGTGAAGCAGAGAGAGAAGGAATAGGATCAAGTGGGCAGGTTGTGAGATGAGCCAAGGATAGGAGTGCAGAGACTTCTTCCTCTGTTACAGGAGGGAAGTAGCATAGGTTTTTGTTATTAGAAGGGGTGGGTAGGATTGCTGGGTTTGAGGGGTGTGAGGTGCAGATCTCTTTTCTAATGGTGTAAATTTTATTTTTGAAGTGATCAGCAATAATTTGAGCAGTGAGGTTGGTAGTGGGCGGGGGGGGGGGGGCAGGCAGACGTAGAAGGGAGTTAAAGGTTGAGAAAAGTTTTCTGGGGTTGGATGCATGAGATGACACAAGGGAGGAGAAATAGACTTGTTTGGCCAGGCTGAGCACAGAGTTGTAGGACTTAAGGGTGAATTTATAATGTTGGAAATCAGCACAGATGCGTGATTTCCTCCACTGCAGTTCAGCAGCCCGTGAGCATCACTGAAGAAATCTGGTCTGTTTAGTTTGCCACGGTTGCCGTCGAGTGATTGATGTACGTCGAAGAGTGAAGGGTGCAGTTTTGTCAAGTGTTGATTTTAGTGCCGAATTATACTGTAGAGTCACGAAGTTTGGACAAGAGAAGGATGAAATATCAGAGAGCAGAGGACTCAGTTGAGTGGAAAAGTCTGTGAAATCCAAGTCATTTAAATTCCTGTAAGGTAGCAGTTTTTTGGGGGCTTGCAAAGATGTAGCAGGTAGAGTAAGAGAGAAAGTTAGTAGATGGTGGTCAGAGAGAGGAAAGGGGAAGTTAAGGGAGTTGGAAACAGCACAGAGGTTTGTGAAGACCAGGTCTATAGAGTTGCTTTCACAGTGTGTTGGAGATGTTGTCCACTGGGACAGGCCTAAAGGTGGTAAGGGATAGAAGTTTAGAGGCAGCAGGCGTGTTAGGCTTATCAAGGGGTATGTTGAAGTCCCCTAAGATGAGAGAAGGGACAAGAGAGAAAATGTGGAAGTCAGGCTTCAAAGTGGTCCAGAAATTGTGGTGCTGGGCCAGGGGGCCAATAGATAACTGCAAAACGAAGAGCTATAGGGGAGAAGAGGCGGATAGCGTGAACTTCAAAAGATGAGAAGGAAAGAGAGGGGGGTGAAGGAATGCAGTAAAAGGTACTGTGTGGAGACAAGAGAATTCCTACTCCTACTCCTTGTTTGTCTCCAGGCCTAGGAGTGTGACTGAAGTGCAGGCCGCCATAGGACAGAGAGGCTACAGAACAGTATTCAAAATAGAATCATTTTGTAGTATCTTCCAATGTTCGTTCATTATTTTAATTACATCAGGCATTTGTGGATTATACATAGTTATCAGTCTGGGATATGGTTCACAGCAGTTGTGTTAGAGGAGGAAAGCCAAGTTTCAGTGAGGGCTAACAGGTTAAGTGAACGTGAAATAAATAGGTTGTGAATAGATGTAAGCTTATTGCATACTGAGCATGCATTCCAAAGGGCACACGAGAATCGGGGTGTACTAATAGAGGTGCAGTTAATGAGGTTTAGAGGGTTACGTGTGCAAGGTGTATGAGGTGTCATTTGGGGTAGTGATCTGAGGGAAGCAGAGGGTGGACCTGGGTTAGGCGAGACATCCCCAGCTACAAGAAGAAGAAAGATGGTGAGGGAAAGGAGATGAGAATGTGTCTTATGTGAGTGTTTAAGTTTAGGATCAGTGAAGCATGGCTGGCTGAGGGATGTGAGATAGGAATAAAGTTCATGTGTGTTGTAGAGGGGGGAGGTAGAAGAGAAGGAGAAATATGAATGTTCTGAGTGCTGTTTGTGAATGGAAGAGCTGTGACTTTAAGGAGAAGGGAGGAAAAGGTTAATACAGACATTAGAAAGTGTAGCATGTTTGCATTTAATTGTTGGATTTTGAAAAGTACTTATCTATGTTGTCCACTCCTTTGTCTAACTCTGTTGTTATAACTCTCTCTACACTTATGACCTAGCACACTTGAGAACTGCACACATGCAATACTGCACTGATCTAACAAGCTGGGGATATTCAATTTAAAGGGCCATAATACCCAAATGTGTAAACACTTGAAAGTGATGCAGCATAGCTGTAAAAAGCTGACTAGAAAATATCACCTGAACATCTCTATGTAAAAAATAAATATATTTTACCTCAAAAGTTCCTCAGTAGCCACATCCCATTGTAAAGGATTTCTTAGCAGCAAATTAGTATGTCTGTCCTGGGACAGCTGAAGGGATGAGCCCCATGCCCTCTCATGGTATTTCCCTATTCAGTTTAGGTATGTTTACTATGAAATCTCATGAGAGTTAAGTCAAATCTCATGAGATCACAGTAAAAGAGTTCATGACCTCAGCACTGCTGATGCTGATTGGCTGCTATTCATTTCTTCATTTTTTTTTTTTTTACCTGCAGCTGGGAGCAGGTGAAGTATAACTTTTGACACAGAACTTACTCTGCTGAGCTGAGGATATTGTGAGGTAAAATATCTTCCTTTTTTACATAGAGATGCTCAGGTGATATTTTCCTGTCAGCTTTTTACAGTTATACTGCATCAGTTTCAAGTGATTTAGCATATGAGTATTATGTCCCTTTAAAGGTAATAACAGTCACATGATCCTAATTAGCAAAGGTCATAAATTAGAGCAGGATCAAACAAGGCATAAGCAAACATTGCAGATGGCACCTTTCTTAACAAACTGGAAGAAAGAGAAAAGAAAGCTTTTTTTTTTTTTTTAAGGTAATACAGACATACCAGAGATAGATACATATTTGTAGGGGGAATAAGTAGTTATAATATGTGTTGCAGGGTTAAAATGGAGTCCTTATGCACATACCAGAGATAGATAAAGATTTGTAGGGGGAATAAGCAGTTATAATATGTGTTGCAGGGTTAAAACGGAGTCCTTATGCACATACCAGAGATAGATAAATATTTGTAGGAGGAATAAGCAGTTATAATATGTGTTGCAGGGTTAAAATGGATTCCTTATGCACATACCAGAGATAGATAAATATTTGTAGGGTGAATAAGCAGTTATAATATGTGTTGCAGGGTTAAAATGGAGTCCTTATGCACATACCAGAGATAGATAAATATTTGTAGGGGGAATAAGCAGTTATAATATGTGCTGCAGGGTTAAAATGGAGTCCTTATGCACATACCAGAGATAGATAAATATTTGTAGGGGGAATAAGCAGTTATAATATGTGTTGCAGGGTAAAAATGGAGTCCTTATGCACATACCAGAGATAGATAAATATTTGTAGGGGGAATAAGCAGTTATAATATGTGTTGCAGGGTTAAAATTGAGTCCTTATGCACATACCTGGTGAGAGAGGAGAGACAGCAGTGTAAGCAGGATTAAAAGTTCCAATTATGTTCCAATTATATACCAGTCGCTGTTCTATAATGTTAATATCCATATATAATATATATCATAACTCTGCTGTTATAACTCTCTCTACACTTATGAACTAGCACACTTGAGAACTTCACACATGCAATATTGCATTGACCAAATTTCCTGTGCCTTTGTAGCTCACACATCCCCAAAACATCAGTGATCCACCTCCGTGTTTCACAGTAGGAATGGTGTACTTTTCATCATAGTTGTTGACTCAATTTTGGTCTCATCACTCCAAATGACTTTGTGCCAGAAGGTTTGAGGCTTGTCTCTGTGCTGTTTGGCGTATTGTAAGCGGGATACATTGTGGCATTTGTGTAGTAATGACTTTCTTCTGGCAACTCGACCATGCAGTTCATCTTTCTTCAAGTGCCTCCTTATTGTACATTTTGAAACAGCCACACCCCAGGTCCTGTATTTCACCTGAAGTTATTTGTGGGTTTGTCTTTGCATCCCAAACAATTTTCCTGGCAGTTGTGGCTGAAATTTTAGTTGGTCTACCTGACCGTGATTTGGTTTCAACAGAACCCCTCATTTTCCACTTCTTTATTAGAGTTTGAACACTGCTGATTTGCATTCTCAATTCCTTGGATAACTTTTTATATCTCTTTCCTGTTTTATACAGTTCAACTACCTTTTCCCGCAGATCCTTTGACAATTCTTTTGCTTTCCCCATGACCAGAATCGTCAGTGCAGCACTGGATGAAAGATGCAAGGGTCTGTCAGGAGTCCAGAAACTCATAGACCTTTTATACACACACACTAATTACAAGAAAACAGATCACAGGTGAGGATGGATACCTTTAATAGCCATTCAAATCCCTTTGTGTCAACTTGTGCGCATGTTATCAGGCCAAAATCACCAGGGTATGTATACTTTTGATCAGGGTCATTTGGGTAGTTTCTGTTGTCATTGTGATTTAAAAAGAGTAAACACAGTTGAATGATAATAAATGGCTTCAGCCAAACACTAACCATGAGTGAAAGAAAAGTTTTTGTGTTATCATTCATATTCTCTGAAAAATGGCCAAGAAATCATAAATTCTGCCAGGGTATGTAAACTTATGAGCACAACTGTATGTTGGTACATTTATATCCAGTGTTAAAATTATATGTATTGTCATGTATAATGTATAGTTTTAAGTATCGTATCTGAATTAAAATGTAGCTATTTTTAATTGTTCATTTTATTATTTTAAACATAAATCTATCATTTAAATTATACACTACCTAACTACCTAACAACTACCTTCCCGCACCTCTAAGCTAACACCTTCTAAGTTACATAAAATAGCAAAAACTAAATGTACAAAAAATAACAAAACCTAAAATTACAGAAATAAAAAAACAACACTAACAAAAATATAAAACCCACAGTTATGCCTATATTAAAACTATGAATATAAAAGTCTAATAAAAACAAAAACTAAACTAAAAAATAACCCTATCCTAAAAAAAGGCATTTGGTTGGGCATTGCCCTTAGAAGGGCATTTGGTAGGGCAGTACCCTAAAGAAATTACAGCTCTTTTGCTGTCCAAAAAAAGAAAAGCCCTATTTAAAAAGAAAAAAATCTATCCTAAAAAAACCTAATCTACAAAAAAGTTTGCCCTGAAAAGGGCATTTGGTTGGGCATTGCACTAAAATGATTTTAGCTCTTTTAGAAAAAAACAAAAAACAAAGAATAAAAGCCCTATTATAAACAAAAAAAAACTAAAAGGGAAAAAAACTAAACTTAAAGGGACACTCAAGTCAAAATTAAACTTCATGATTCAGATAGAGCATGCAATTTTAAATAACTTTCCAATTTACTTCAATTAACAAAATGTGCACAGTCTTTTTATATTTACACTTTTTGAGTCACCAACTCCTACTGAGCATGTGCAAGAATTCACAGCATATACGTATATGCATTTGTGATTGGCTGATGGCTGTCACATGATACAGGGGGAGTGGAAATAGACATAACTTTGCAATTTATTTAACAAAAATCTACTACTTATTTGAAGATTAGACTAAGGGGCCTATCTATCAAGCTTCAGAAACAGCAGTTATGAAGCAGCGGTCACAAAGACCGCTGCTTCATAACCTGTCCGCCTGCTCTGAGCAGGCGGACAGACATCGCCGGAAATCAACCCGATCGAGTACGATCAGGTTGATTGACACCCCCCTGCTGGCAGCCCATTGCCCGCGAGTCTGCAGGGGGCGGCGTTGCACCAGCAGCTCTTGTGAGCTGCTGGTGCAATGCTGAATACGGCGAGCTTATTGCTCGCCGTATTCAGCAAGGTCTGGCGGACCTGATCCGCACTGTCGGATCAGGTCCGCCAGACTTTATTAAATAGGGGCCTAAGTGCTATTGCATTGTCTTCTTATCATGCATTTGTTGATTATGCAAATCTACTGTATTGACTGGTCCTTTAAAAATAAAAAAGCCCACCCGAAAAAAAAATCCTGACACTTAACCCGAAAGATTATACTTACCTATTTATGTAAGGGTATTGATGAGTGATATTTAATTGATAAATATATCAACATATAATATATGTAATATTTAAGTATTATATGAAATGCTTTGACCATTGCTAAATGCAAATCATTTTTTCAAATTTCTGAAGCCAGACCCTGGCTTCAGACTGCCTGCTATACTCGAATACACATTACAGATTGATGTCTCAAAGAACAAAGGGGATAAACATTTGTTTAAATAGTGAAGATAGGTCACTTCAAAGGGACCTTATCACATTGTATTCTCAGGTTTGTACTTCCATGTAAGGAGCTTCCTGCCTGAAGAAGTGGTAATAAAGTGAGTTCATCATAGACCCCATGTGTGGACAGCAGACACAGGTCTGGACTCATGTTTTAAGCTAACAGAGTCTCAGGAAAAGAGTTAATTACCCTATGCTTAGTTCAAATATATAAAATCCAGAAGTGCGTCTCTATTGAATATAGCAGGAGAAATATCTAAACCTGTGTAATTTAAAAGCATATGAATTGAAATTTTAAGTTAAAGGGACACTGAACCCACATTTTTTTCTTTCATGATTCAGATAGAGCATGACATTTTAAGTAACTTTCTAATTATTTACTATTATCAATTTTTCTTCATTATCTTGCTATCTTTATTTTAAAAGCAGGAATGTAAATCTTAGCAGCCAGCCTATTTTAGGTTCAGCAACATGGGTAGCACTTGCTTATTGGAGGCTTACATTTACCCACCAATAAGCAAGCATAACCCAGGTTCTCAACCAAAAATGGTCCGGCTCCTATGCATCACATTCCTGCTTTTTAAATAAAGATAACAAGAGAACGAAGAAAAATTGATAATAGGAGTAAATTAGAAAGTTGCTTAAAATTGCATGCTCTATCTGAATCATGTAAGAAAAAATTTGGGTTCAGTGTCCCTTTAACTTGTATTGGTAATTTGCAGATATATGTAAAATATACTCAGGATTGGGTGAATGTACCAATATGTATATGGATCTGGGAGATGTGTCTAATGCCTAATATACTTTTAAATATAAAGTGAAATGAATATATATCTGTATTGGTGTTTTAAAATAATTGGCAACTTATTTCAGAATAAAAAAAAAACAAATTTTCTTTTGTTTTTCAGACATCTGATGTACTAATGAGGTTTGGAAATGAATACATACTAAATAAGCTGTACTATGAATATTTATCATAGACATGAGTTCATACACTCATAAATTATTAAGACATATGATATGATAAAATAAGATATATATATATATATATATATATATATATATATATATATATATATATATTAAATAGTAAATAATAATCATACTCATATATATGTCTGTCAGGATTTAATTACCACAGAACGCTACTTACAGATTAAGTATATGACATGAAATGGTACTGGAAATATTGAATTATAATTGCTAATGTCCCCTAATAGAAATATGAATTTTAAGTACATCTCTTAAAGGGACAGTCTAGTCCAAAACAAACTTTCATTATTCAGATAGGACATGTAATTTAAAAAAAAAAAAAAAATCAAATTTACATCTATCACCAATTTTGCTTTGTTTGCTTGTTATTCGTAGTTGAAAGCTAAACCTAGGAGGTTCATATGCTAATTTCTAAGACCTTGAAGGCCGCCTCTCATCTCTGGGCATTTTGATAGTTTTTCACCACTAGAGGGTGCTAGTTCATGTGTTTCATATAGATAACACTGTGCTCACGCACGTGGAGTTCCTAGGAGTCAGCACTGATTGGCTAAAATGCAAGTCTGTCAAAAGAACTGAAATAAGGGGGCAGTTTGCAGAGGCTTAGATACAATTTAGGAATATTTTAATTGAGATTAAATATTGATATTTAATAATAGTTTTACTGTCAAATTTATAGATATCTCAATTGTGTTATTTTGAGGTACACTACAGAGATTTAACATCTTACTGGAGTGTATTGACAATATTCTGCTATATTAATTGGAGATATCACTGACAATAATTTTATACTGCTATTAATTATGAATATTCAAAATCACAATACATAACACGTTGGAGGACACACCTGAGATGTACAGTACTAATATTATTAGGACATACCGCTGAGATATTCTAATAGACAAAATTATATCATATTACTGGAGGTTATTACTGAAATCAATTAAATACATAATATTCGGCGAGATTACGAGTCTTGCGTTAGGGTTAAAAAGCAGCGTTGAGAGGTCCCAACGCTGCTTTTTAACGCCCGCTGGTATTACGAGTCTTGCAGGTACAGGTGTACCGCTCACTTTTATTCCGCGACTCGAGCTTACCGCAAATCCCCTTACGTCAATTGCATGTCCTATCTTTTCAATGGGACTTGCATAACGCCGGTATTATGAGTCTTGGAGAAAGTGAGCAGTACACCCTCTCCTGTCAAGACTCCTACCGTATTTAAAAGTCAGTAGTTAAGAGTTTTATAGGCTAACGCCGTAACATAAAACTCTTAACTAAAGTGATAAAAAGTACACTAACACCCATAAACTACCTATTAACCCCTAAACCGAGCCCCCCCCACATTGCAAACACTTAAATACATTTTTTAACCCCTAATCTGCCGACCGGACATCGCCGCCACTTTAATAAATATATTAACCCCTAAACTGCCGCACTCCCGCCTCACAAACACTAGTTACATTTTATTAACCCCTAATCTGCCGTGCCTAACATCGCCGATACCTACCTACATTTATCAACGGTGTATGTTAAAGTGTGCGCAAGAGACACCAAACTGCTCCAACCCTAAAAGTCCCTCACATTAGGGAAAAAAACGATAGTTAGAGAACAAAGATATATGGAGAAGCGCTAAAAGAAGCTAAAGGTGTAGTAGTAAACACAATTTGAGAAATATAACTTGCTATGCAAAAAGGTTTAATCAGACATTCAAATAGAGTACAAATCCTGTACAGATAGAATACATAAATGTAAAGACATTAAAAATCGGACGTCTCCGATATGATAAAAAGCACGCAACCGGATAAAAACAATTGACTGCTGTTGCCAATAAGATAGATTAAATCTCTGCGTTAATCAAATAGATCGTTAAGGCCCCCAAAGGGACATATAAGGGGATCAGTTCCAGATAAGATTCATACGTATTACCTTCTAAAGTTCCGTTTGTTCAGTAACACCTCCGTGAGGCGTATGCGTGTCCAGTGACGTCACTGGTCAGGGGTGTTATCTCCAAGAAAAGATCCTATTGGTCAGGATCGCTGACAGGCTGAATATAGCGGCCGCTATAGTGTAGATAGATGAAAAGAGGAATCCCCGCTCTTAGTGCAACACAGCACGCAGGGTTAAACTTCTTTACTTGTATCAGCTTACATCCGAATCTCTCTTTAGAATCTTCTTGCAGCCCACGGGCTAAATTGGAGAATCTTGGAACCAGCTTGGCTTAAGACCATGTCTTTTCCCATTGCTGTCCTAGTGCCCGCCATGGAATTGCGTACAGCACAGTAGATTTAGCTGTAGCCCTTGTACTTATCAGTATAGTATTAGAGTCCTTAGAGGTGTAATCGAAAGTGCAGGATAGCTGTGGTTTGTCATCAACGCGTTTCTCCCTCTTACAGGGCTTTCTCAAGATGAATTTGCTTCAGTCACAGCTTCCTTTTAAACAGTCCAGACTTCTACCTATTGGTCAGGTTGAATCAATTAGTATAATAGGTGTGTTCACTATGGTTGATCTATTGGCAACAGTATTGGGCACTTATATTAGAATGCCGAGTAGATCTTGCACAGATATTCTTTTACAGAGAACAATAACAATATATACAAATGACTATGATCTTATACATATTAAGGTGTAAGGACAGATAGTTTTGATATATTAAATATAAATCTAACCCTTGTTTAGGTTAAGATATTTACGTGCACTAACAGTGAAGAAGTGAAAATCAAAAATTAGTGATAGAGATGACACAAAAATTTGTCTCTATTAATAATCCTCAATCCATTTAGAGGATTGCGCTCAATATATAAATATACAGATAAATTTAAAAAATAAAAAAAGTAAAAAACGGATATTGCCAGCTTGCGTGCAAAGACTTATATATGTGTATGTTATCACGCTAGAAGTATGTGATAGATTATAGCAAATACTATTAGACGCATACAAAAAGGCTTCCCGTTGTCTAAATAGAAAGTCACATAAAATGCAGTGTTTATACACCGACAAAAAATCTATGACAAAAACAAAAACCCAGTGTTAAAAAAATATATATAAGTGACCACTAGTGATATGTGGTTATATATTCAAAGGTGTATTTAGTATTCATTAAATGGGAAATTAAGGGGGGTAGAACATTAGTCCAAAACAAAAGGTGAAATGTCTAATTCCGAATTCAGACCAGCAGGATATAGAGTTTCATATTTGTATATATATTCTGCTTCTTTTATACGTAATAATTTGTCTATATTGCCTCCCCTCCAATGGCACTTAATGTGTTGTATTCCCCAGAAAGTTAGATCCTTAGTCCTCCCTCTGTGTACCTCTTTGAAGTGTTTATAGAGTCTTGTGTCATCTTTTTCTTTCTCTATGCATAAGAGGTGCTCTCTAATCCTGTCTTTTAGCATCCTCTTAGTTTCCCCAAAATATATTAAATTTCATGTACATTGAAGTACATATATGACCCCCTTTGTAGTGCATCTAATAAGTTCTTTTATTGGAATTGTTTCTCCCGTGGATGGAATTTTTAAGGAGTTTCTTTTATGGCTATGTTGACAGGCCTTACAAGAATAGCATGGAAAATATCCTGCCACTTTCTTTCCAGAAATATCTAGTTGTGCATTTGACCATGACTAATTTTTGTGTCATTTCTATCACTAATTTTTGATTTTCACTTCTTCACTGTTAGTGCACGTAAATATCTTAACCTAAACAAGGTTATGTCAAAACTATCTGTCCTTACACCTTAATATGTATAAGATCATAGTCATTTGTATATATTGTTATTGTTCTCTGTAAAAGAATATCTGTGCAAGATTTACTCTGCATTCTAATATAAGTTGCCAATACTGTTGCCAATAGATCAACCGTAGTGAACACATCTATTATACTAATTGATTCAACCTGACCAATAGGTAGAAGTCTGGACTGTTTAAAAGGAAGCTGTGACTGAAGCAAATTCATCTTGAGAAAGCCCTGTAAGAGGGAGAAACGCGTTGATGACAAACCACAGCTATCCTGCACTTTTGATTACACCTATAAGGACTCTAATACTATACTGATAAGTATAAGGGCTACAGATAAATCTACTGTGCTGTACGCAATTCCACGGCGAGCACTAGGACCGCACTGGGAAAAGACACGGTCTTAAGCCAAGCTGGTTCCAAAATTCTCCAATTTAGCCCGTGGGCTGCAAGAAGATTCTAAAGAGAGATTCGGATGTAAGCTGATACAAGTAACGAAGTTTAACCCTGCGTGCTGTGTTGCACTAAGAGCGGGGATTCCTCTTTTGATCTATCTACACTATAGCGGCCGCTATATTCAGCCTGTCAGCGATCCTGACCAATAGGATCTTTTCTTGGAGATAACACCCCTGACCAGTGACGTCACTGGACACGCATACGCCTCACGGAGGTGTTACTGAACAAACGGAACTTTAGAAGGTAATACGTATGAATCTTATCTGGAACTGATCCCCTTATATGTCCCTTTGGGGGCCTTAACGATCGATTTGATTAACGCAGAGATTTAATCTATCTTATTGGCAACAGCAGTCAATTGTTTTTATCCGGTTGCATGCTTTTTATCATATCGGAGACGTCTGATTTTTAATGTCTTTACATTTATGTATTCTATCTGTACAGGATTTGTACTCTATTTGAATGTCTGATTAAACCTTTTCGCATAGCAAGTTATATTTCTCAAATTGTGTTTACTACTACACCTTTAGCTTCTTTAATCGCTTCTCCATATATCTTTGCTCTCTAACTACATTTATCAACCCCTAAAACGCCGCCCCTAATGTCGCCGCTAGTATATTAAATATATTAACCCCTAAACCTAAGTCTAACCCTAACCCCCCCTAACTTAAATATAATTTAAATAAAATGAAATAAAATTACTACAATTAAATAAATTATTCCTATTTAAAACTAAATACTTACCTATAAAATAAACCCTAATCTAGCTACAATATAACTAAAATAAATACAAATTGTAAAATAAATCCTAACCTAAATTACAATTACACCTAACACTACACTATCATTAAATTTATTTACTAAATTACCTACAATTAATTACAATTAAATAAAATAAACTAAAGTACGAAAAAAAACAAAAACTAAATTACAGAAAAAAATAAAGAATTACAAGAATTTTTAACTAATTACACCTACTCTAATCCCCCTAATAAAATAAAAAAAGCCCCCCAAAATAAAAAAATTACCTAACCTATACTAAATTACAAATAGCCCTTAAAAGGGCTTTTTGCGGGGCATTGCCCCAAAGTAATCAGCTCTATTACCTGTAAAAAAAAGACAATACCCCCCCAACACTAAACCCACTACCCACACACAAACCCTACTCTAAAACCCACCCAATCCCCCCTTAATAAAACCTAACACTAACCCCTTGAAGATCACCCTACCATGAGACGTCTTCACCGAGCCGGGCAGAAGTGGTCCTCCAGACGGGAAGAAGTCTTCATCCAGGCGTCATCTTCTATCTTCATCCATCCGGAGCAGGTCCATCTTGAAGCCAGCTGATGCGGAGCATCCATCCAGACCGACTACTACATGACGAATGACGGTTCCTTTAAATTACGTCATCCAAGATGGCGTCCCTTGAATTCCGATTGGCTGATAGGATTCTATCAGCCAATCGGAATTAAGGTAGGAAAAATCCTATTGGCTGATCCAATCAATAGGATTGATTGGAACAGCCAATAGAATGCGAGCTCAATCCTATTGGCTGATTGGATCAGCCAATAGGATTGAACTTCAATCCTATTGGCTGATTGCATCAGCCAATAGGATTTTTCCTACCTTAATTCCGATTGGCTGATAGAATCCTATCAGCCAATTGGAATTCAAGGGATGCCATCTTGGATGACATCATTTAAAGGAACCGTCATTCATCGTGTAGTTGTCGGTCGGGATGGATGCTCCGCGTCGGCTGGCTTCAAGATGGACATGCTCCACTCCGGATGGATGAAGATAGAAGATGCCGCCTGGATGAAGACTTCTGCCCGTCTGGAGGTCCTCTTCTGCCCGGATCAGATGAAGACTTCTGCCCCTCTGGAGGACCACTTGTGCCCGGCTGGGTGAAGACGTCTCACGTTAGGGTGATCTTCAAGGGGTTAGTGTAAGGTTTTATTAAGGGGGGATTGGGTGGGTTTTAGAGTAGGGCTGGGTGTGTGGGTGGTGGGTTTTAATGTTTGGGGGTATTGTTTTTTTTTTTTACAAGTAATAGCTGATTACTTTGGGGCAATGCCCCGCAAAAGGCCCTTTTAAGGGCTATTTGTAATTTAGTATAGGGTAGGGATTTTTATTATTTTGGGGGGGCTTTTTTATTTTATTAGGGGGATTAGAGTAGGTGTAATTAGTTTAAAAATATTGTAATTATTTTATTTTTTTCTGTAATTTAGTGTTTTTTTCTCCGTACTTTAGTTTATTTAATTTAATTGTAATTAATTGTAGTTAGTTTAGGTAATTAATTTTATTATAGTGTAGTGTTAGGTGTAATTGTAACTTAGGTTAGGGTTTATTTTACAGGTAAATTTGTAATTATTTTAACTAGGAAGTTATTAAATAGTTAATAACTATTTAATAACTATTGTACCTAGTTAAAATAAATACAAACTTGCCAGTAAAATAAAAATAAATCCTAAAATGGCTACAATGTAATTATTAGTTATATTGTAGCTATTTTAGGGTTTATTTTATAGGTAAGTATTTAGTTTTAAATATGAATCATTTATTTAATTGTAGTAATTTTATTTAGATTTATTTAAATTATATTTAAGTTAGGGGAGGTCAGGGTTAGACCTAGGGGGGACTTTAGGGGTTAATAACTTTATTATAGTGGTGGCGACGTTGGCGGCGGCAGATTAGGGGTTCATAAGTGTAGTTAGGTGGCGGCGACATTGGGGGCAGCAGAGTAGGGGTTAATAAATAAAAAGTAGGTGTCGGCGATGTTGGGGGCAGCAGATTAGGGTTTCATAAGTATAATGTAGGTGGCGGCGGTGTCCGGAGCTGGAGATTAGGGCTTAATAATATGATGCAGGTGTCGGCGATGTCTGGGGCGGCAGATAAAGGGGTTAATAAGTGTAAGATTAGGGGTGTTTAGACTCGGGGTTCATGTTAGGGTGTTAGGTGTAGACATAACTTTTGTTTCCCCATAGGAATCAATGGGGCTGCGTTAGAAGCTGAACGCTGCTTTTTTGCAGGTGTTAGGTTTTTTCTCAGCCGATTCTGCCCCATTGATTCCTATGGGGAAATCGTGCACGAGCACGTTTTGCCAGCTCACCGCTACCGTAAGCAAACGCTGGTATTGAGGTGAGATTTGGAGCTAAATTTTGCTCTACGCTCACCTTTTTGCGGATAACGCCGGGTTTAAAAAAACACGTAATACCAGCGTTCCTTTAGGTGAGCGGTGAGGGAAAACTGTTACCGCAAAACTCGTAATCTCGGTGATTGTAAGCTAAGTTAAATATAAGAATAAAGGGAGTAAATAGCGCTTAGCCTATATTGAAATACAGGGTAGCTAGGGATGTGGAACAACCAAGTTAAAAATGATGTGATAATTGTACTAAGTGTAATACTAAAGATAGGATATGGTTAAATACAATAAATTTATTTCATAAATAAGAGAAGATAGATTTTCTGAGAATGCATATATTAAAATAAACTGAAAGTTTAAAACCTTAAAAAGTCATTAAAAAGTCATAAAGAGTGGAGGACGTCTCCTCAGCCTCTAATATTACCACTTCAGCTTTTTCGATTAAACCACCTTTAGATAATGATACTGGTAGATCCAACACAGATTGCAACTGTGTTTAAACACCCTTTAATCATATAAATTCGAATAATATCAAAGAGTGTTGTAATTCACCTTTCACTCTAGATTTTAATATAATGTTGCAATTTGATAAATTATCTGATTTGTATGAGATATTTCAGCAACAATGTCCCATTCCAATAATAAGGCAACAATATCCTTTTCAATGAAAAAAAAGATAGTGATACGATCTGTTTGGGTGCCAAAGGGTGGATTAATACAATCAATGGCGGGTTAAAACATATTCATCATATATATTCAGAAGCCGTTCAGCATTCAGAAGCATTCGGAAACAATTTGACAATGAAAGTTCAGTGTGGGATTGATGTGACAAGCGGGTATACTTTACCGGTCCCCTTGCTGTTCAGATTACAGCGTTGGTCGTATTGCGTCTCAGCGGTCTAACGTGGACATGTCGGCATTCACTCTCACCTCTGACCTTGTTGGTGTGGTGACGTAACGGTTCTTGTTAGCGTAGATCACAACCGCTTAGGTTTCTCCAGGCGTTTGTTTCACTTTGGGGGTTAACCGGTATCCTCTCCGCTTTCACTGATGTCAATCCGCTCCAGGCTTGTCAGTATAATTGATGGCAACATTAGATTAAATACACCGACAAACTTGATTCCGGCAGTGCTCCTTTTCTTTCTTCATGCTTCATGGCAGCGGTCCTCTTCTTCCATCTTCTGTCTTCACTCTTCCATCTTCTTCCATCTGATCCTTCTTTTCTTCTTATCTTCTTGCGACCCTTTTCATGCAGTCACTGCCACACACTGAACCTTGAATGTGAGATTCCTCCTTATATAGGGTTGCCCTTGCATTTCTATTGACTGTTTTTTGAATCCTTAGTCCAATCAACTAATAGAAAAAGCTTGCATTCTATTGGTTACATTCTTTAAAGAGTAATGTAGGGACTTTTGAATATTTTTCCACCATTCATGGCACTGCATCGGATCCCTTTTTAATTTATTGCCTCCTTGCATCACTTTCGATCATCTGGGTCTTAGTGTGTTATGAATATAACTATCATGGGGATTATTAAAACCTACATTTTTAAGCTATACATTTAAAATTCATATGTAAATTTCATGTCAATATTTGCAGTTGCGTAATGCAGGTATTTGAAAACTGGAATTTCTCTGATGTATTTATTGGATACAAATTGCAATTTATTTTTGTGCTCATTACATTCCAAAGATACATCCACAATATGAGAAGTTTCAAAGTGCTTACAATGATGATCACAGAAACATTTTTTATACTCAATGAAAACCCCCCTCCCACAAATGAACATCTTGCCGCTAAATGCCATATGAAACATAAAATGCTGACATTAACAAGCAAGTAATGAAATGAAAACACTGAATGAAAAAACTGATGTATAGGATTAAGATTCACAATGTAGCAAGGTTTGCAAGTTTAAGCCTCACCAAGGTCTAGATTATGAGTGGAGCCCTATTTTTCACTCCCGCCCGCACGTTAACTTCGCTAGATGGTCGGTTTATTATGAGTTGAAAGTAAAAGTTTGCGCACAAGTGCTACCTGACACTCAGAAAACATTAACATGCTCCCCCATAGACTTCAATGGAGGGTACAAACTGAAAAAAAAAAACTAATACCCATATTCGGCATTGCAATAAGCCCCTACTCTAATAACCCCTAAACCACAACATAGCCCAATGCAATAAACTCCCTACATTATTAACCCCTTAACCTCCACATAGCTCACTGCAAATTATCCTGCTAAACTATTAACCCCTAAACCGCCACATAGCCCACCACTATAAAGTCCCTAACCTATTAACCCCTGATTGCAAAATACCCCCTAACCTATTAACTGCCACAACCACTCATCACAAAATACCCCCTAAATTCTTTTTATTGGGGGTGAAGCTACAGAAAGAAAAACAATACAATACGATTCATCTCAGAAAAATGCAAATAATACATCTATTTCATATACATACAAAAAAAATAAAAATGAAATGACACCTTTCTGTGTTACCTGACCTTTACTTATTTTTCCAATTATTGCTAATCAAATTTGCTGGAATATCTTAGCTTCTCCCACCAATGCCTTTTATCTAATTTCTTACATTCGCTTTAGGAACACTCAATCCCAATCTCTTCCATCTGAAATATTTTAATCTGTTCCTGAACCAGTGTCTTGAGTTCTCCTACTTAGTCTTTATCTTGAACTAATCTATATCCTGTATAGATGCTGCGTATAATCTGTCTTATCATATAATTGAATACACTCTAAATTGTCTCACGAAAACTCAAAGAAAATTAATAATGCTGCCCCGGGGGGGGGGGGGGGGGGGGGTAGGGGGGGAAGAGGGGAAAAAAAAAAAAAAAAACAACAAAAAAAAAAAACATAACAGTCCTATCTTATTGTCTGCGTAACCAGTTTGGAGGTACTGAACCGTCTAAAGTTAATTCTAAAAAGGGTCTCGAGTCTTGAAAGGGAGATAGGATGTGATATTGTACTGTTATAGGTTCTCCGTAGATATAGGCTTTCCACTTCTTAAAAAATGTAGTAATCTGTTTATCTACCTCTTTATCCAGTCCGATTATCTCTAGCAAAATCTGGCTTCTCATATGATTTACAAATTCCGCTATAGAAGGGGGAGTCTTTTGCTTCCATATTTTACATATTTGATTTCTAGCGATCAAAATTGCAGTGTTTATAAATAATCTGTCTCCCTTGTTTTGGGATGGGTATAGAAAAAATATATGTTTTGCTCCCAGTTCTATCGCAGCTCCTATTTTTTTATTTATCCAATATTGGATTTTATTCCAAAATTGTACAATCTTGGGGCATCCCCAAAGATAGTGCAGCAGGTCCGCTTTAACCTTATGGCATTTAGGACAGGCCACCTGAAGTTGAGACCATTTAGCAATTCTGGCTGGGGTTAGATAAAAGTTATTGACTACCTTGTATTGAGATTCTCTTAAGTTAATTCTATCTGTTGCCTCTGCTGTTCTTTTTAGACTATCTATTATATCATTATCTTGGATATGTGGAAAGTGAATTGCATATCTCTGTTTGATCTGATTAATATGCAGTTCGCCTTCCTGGGTCATAATATACTGATACCAAATTGATATTGATCTAATGCCTGCTTTGTATAAAGTAATGCCTGCCTCAATATTTGTTTGCGCCCAGTTCTCACCGAGCCTTTTTTCATAGTCATTTATAAGATGGCGAGCCTGTAGATATGCATAAAAATGTTGGGATGGCAGATTATATTCGCTCGCCAAATTTGCAAAGGATCTGATTATCCCAGTTTGGGGTTCTTTCAATTGAGATACATAAATCAGGCCTTTGTTCTTCCACATATGAAATATTTTATTACTGTAGCCTGGTGAAAATGCTGGGCTACCACAAATCGGAAGCAATCTGGAGATCTGGTATTCTGCCCCAAGTAATTTACAAAATTTCTGCCACGCAAGCACTATGTTTGCGATTGTAGTTAATTTGCTTATATTGCTTGGTAATTGTTTATATGGATAATGGAGCACAGCCTGCAGATTGAATGGTTTAATTAATTCCGTTTCCTGTTCGTAATATGTAACATAATCTGCTCTGCTGAGCCAATCCACCCCAAATTTGACCAGAGAAACTATATTGTAATATTTTATGTTGGGACACGAGAAACCCCCAAACTGCTTCTCCTGGGTGAGCTTGCTAAATGCAATACGTGAAGTCTTTTTCCCCCAAATAAAAAAAGCACATGCCTTATTGAAACTATTGATATCTTTCTTGTGCAATAATAATGGTAAATTCTGTAGCAAATATAAAAAATTTTGGGAATATAATGGTTTTTATAACATTTATACGGGCCGAGATAGATAGATAATATAGATTCCACTTTGCTAGATCATGGTGTAACTTCTGGAAAATTTCTTTAAAATTGAGCTGATACCAGTGTGCCGGATTCTTGCTGATCTTTATCCCTAAGTACTTAATACTTTTTACTTCTTTAAACATATCTGCATAGCTATTTCTATTTTTTATAATCCACAAAATTTCTGATTTGCTGATGTTAATTTTGTACCCAGAAAATGAGCTAAATATATCTAATATCTGCATAAAACGTGGTATATTCTGTTTCGTATTTTGTAGAAATATTAGTAAATCATCTGCGTATAATGATATAGATACCTGCTGTTTCCCTAGCAGGACCGGAGGAAGGGTCCTTCTTAGATATATAGCTAATGGTTCCAATGCAATATCGAAAAGTAATGGTGATAAGGGGCACCCCTGTCGTGTTCCTTTGCCCAAAATAATATTCTGAGATAACTCTCCATTAATAAGAAGTTGGGATCTAGGTTTATTATATACTAACCCGATCAGGTCAACCAGGGCGCCGGAAAAGCCAAACTTTCTTAATGAATTTATAAGATGATCCCATATAATTGAGTCAAAAGCTTTTTCCGCATCCACGGTAAGTAATGCTATATCTTCAGGGTGAGGTTTATTTCCGGCTTCCTGGTCGACCCGATGGAGGTAGTCGATGGTGGTGAGGACTCTACGCATATTCCGAACTGAGTTTCTACCTGGAATAAAACCTGCCTGGTCAGGGTGTATAATATCCGTAATAGATTTTTTAATTCTATCCGCTATCAGAGACATTAAAATTTTATAGTCCTGATTTAGGAGTGAAATTGGGCGGTATGACGCTACATTAGTTGGGTCCTTATCTTTTTTATGAATTAAAATCACTACTGAGTCAGAAAAATAGATTGACTTCATATCTTTCTGTAAATAATATTGGTTGAATAGTTTAGTTAAGGTGGCAGATATCTCTGTTGCCATAATTTTGTAAAACTCTGCCGATAAACCGTCTGGCCCTGGGGCCTTACCGGATTTCGCCTTTTTTATAATATCTAATATTTCTGCTTCAGTGATAGGAGCATTAATGATCTGTAACGCTTCCTGAGAGATTTGAGGAATGTCTAACCCCAGCCAGAACAGCTCTTTTTGCGTCTCGTTCACTTCCTCCCTAGCATATAAATTACTATAGTAATTAAAGAATGTTCTGCTAATTTCCTCTTTATTCGTAGAAAGTTTCCCTCCTGTTCTAATAGCAAGGATTTGGTTTGATTTCTTCCTAAATTTGACCAGTCTAGCCAGGTGTTTGGCCGATATACCCTGACAGCCCTGAAATGTGGCCCTGTTTCTTAACTCTTCCTGCGCTCCGATCTTCTTTAAAAAACATTCCCTTTCTACTCTTGCTATTTTATATTTGTCCCAGTTCTCCTTATTGGGTAATCTGAGATATTTTGCATAATTGTTTCTAAGTTGGTTTGAAAGCTGTGTTTCTCTCGCCCTATTTTTCCTGCTTCTTTTAATCATATATGCTTTCACCTCCCCACGAATAACTGCTTTGCCTGCCTCCCAAAATACCTCAGTTTTATTATCGTACTCTCTATTTTGAATGGAGTATTCTCTCCATTTTTGCTTTAGCCAATTTACAAAATGTGCATTTTTATTCATATAATGCGGAAAACGAAAAGTATTTGCTGCTTTCTTGGGGGGAACACACAACATAATCCTTAAGCCAACAATCGCATGGTCAGATAAGATTATCTCCGAAATCTGAGATTCAACTTGATTTCTCATGACCTGCTCATCTAATAGGAACATGTCAATTCGAGAAAAGTTTTTGTGGGCACCAGATTCGCATGTGAATTCACGAGCATCTGGATGCTGAATGCGCCATGCGTCATGTAATTTTAGTGTACGTGTGAAGCTCTGCAATTGCTTAGCTTCCCTAAGATTGGCCGCTCTCCTCCGGATTTTATATCTATCTAGGTCCGGGCACATTGTACTGTTGAAGTCCCCTGCTACGATCAAATTCTGCCCGATGTAGGGGGTTAGGACCTGCTTCATCTTTTCCCAAAACTTTATATCCCAGTTATTTGGGGCATATAAATTGCATAACGTCCAAGTCTTATCATCTATGTTTAATTGTAACACTATGTACCTCCCTTCTGGGTCTAGTTCTTGCTTAATAAGTGAGTACGATAGATCCCTTCCCACCATGATCGCGACCCCTCTCTTACGTTTCTCACATGGTGTTGCGACAATCTCAGCTATCCAGTTTGTTTTTAACTTTCCTATCTCTGCTTTTTTCAGGTGTAATTCTTGTAAAAATATAATATCTGGCTTATGCTTCTTGGCTTCTTTGAGAATATTTTTTCGCTTAATGGGTGATGTTATTCCGCCCACATTTCATGAAATTAACTTTAATGAACTATTCATTTTTCCTAAATTTAATCATTACTTCTAAGAAAATAAAAAAAGAGGAAAAAGAAGGAGAAGAAAAAAAAAAAAAAAAAAAAAAAAAAAAAGGTCCCTCTCCCCCACATCCCCCCATCCCTTCCTGTCCTTTTGGTGATATGGTGATACCTCCATTGCATTCTCTCTTTCCTAAAATAGCTAGTGAATTCTAGGAATTACATTATACTTCAATGTTATTTTCTCTGCAAAACTCTTTTGCATCTTCAATTGTGTTCAGTGCTATGACCCCATCCATGCCCAATACTGTAATTTTCGCTGGGTATTTCATGGTTGCTTTCAACCCTGCCCTGATTAGACCCGAGCAGAATGGTGCCATAGCACGCCTCTTTGTCGACGTTTCTAAGGAAAAGTCTTGAAATAAGAGGATCTGCTTAGTGTTTATAGTGAGTGTCTGGGCTTGTCTATACTTTTGCATAATTTTTACTTTGTCTTGGAAATTTAGGTATTTTATCATGACCATTCTTGGTCGCGCACTGCCGTCTTTTGTCTGCCTTACTATACCAACCCTGTGTGCCCTTTCCACCTGAAAGCTCCCATCTACTACTTGTAGGCCTAATAGTTTGGGTAGTGTTTGAGCACTGAATAATAAGAGGTCCTCAAATTCTCCTGACTCTGGGAGCCCTATTACACGTACATTGCTCCGCCTGGACCTATCCTCGAGGTCTTCAATTTTAGCTTTTAATATCTTGATCTCATCTGAATGTGTATCTATAACTGCTTCCTGTGTAAAATGTCTATCTTCTACGTTTGAGATTCTAGATTCTATTTCAGTAAGTCTATTTGAAAATTGTTTTATTTCATTTGATAGCTCTGAGATTTCACTCTTTACCATTTCAAATTGGGGCAGAATCAGTTCCGCCAGCTGATTCGTTGTTAATTGTTTCTCCACATTAAGATCAGGGCTCCTTATAGTTACTTCTTGCATGTTTTCTTGTGAGGACTTTTGTTTTCTATCCCTCCTTGGAGGCATAGCTGGAGATTTATTTTTAGGATTTGTAATAAATTTCTCCATTGGGTCTGCTAATCAAGGCTATTCTTTATTCAATCCTCAACTTGGCACCTAAGTGTGTGTATTTGACGGCACTTGTGTCCTTATTTAATCTGACTCAATTTATGAAGACTTAATGGTTCAGCTACCCCCTTTCTGCACGGCACAGTAGTATATAGACTACTCAAAACGGATAGCTTCTGTGGATTTAACCCTAGCTGATGGTACTTAACTGTTCTGCTTAGCCTAATATGCGGAGGCCCAACTTAAACCTTCTGGCCTTCTCCTACCTCTTTGTCCGAAAAGATAGTTTAATACTTTATAATTTACAGTTTTTGCACAGAGCTGTAGAGTCTATTAGCCTCTTAGCTAGTCCTAGACAGTTTTTTCCACTTGTTGCTAGATGTACCAATTTAGTGAAATGTACCCCTATTCACTCCTATGAGCAAGATATAAAACAACACGTTTCAGGTGCCTTTTACCAGCATTACACAAATATGTACAGATTTTAGCATATCAGACAACCCTTAGCAATTTACTGCTGCATATAAAGACTCAACACTTCAGCACCCTAGTATAGAAACAACACACGATGTGAAAGCTTAGCTTATCAGGTGGATTCTATCAATTTAGCAATTATTAACACAATACGTGAAGACTCAATAATTTTACCCAAAATAACACTTAATGTGAAGACCTGGCAAATCATACAAAACATGAACCCTTTTTCAAAGACAATTTTTCGATATAGCACAGGCTTTACAAATTAGGTTACTTATACAGTCTTTTAGTGCTTAACATACTTTGTGGACTTTGTGCAAACTTATGAGTTTTAATTTTTTACAGGTCTGAGATACCCTGTAATGATTTTACATTTCAGATAGATTATATGGCAATGCCAACATCTGTAATAACCCAGTCAGTCTGCTATACACTATGTAGCTTGCCTTGCCTTGGGGTGTCACAGCTTGACTGCGTTTGCTAGCTTATGTTATTTTTGTTCTAAACCTTGATTAGATCTCACAGATTAATTTTCTGCAGCATGATGCCTACTGCATTGTCCCCTTTACTTGACAAAATTTTGCTATGGCTAAAGATCTTCCTTACAAGCGGCGTACAAAGTTAATCCCTTTATCCAAGTTCATTTGGGCTATATGGCAAAAACAAGAAAAAAGTCCGGTCGTTGGTTCTGTCTACTGAAGGACAAGGGGAATAAAAGAAACAAAATCCTAGCCTTTGCGCCTCTCCAAACACTGTTGTACCAGCAATCCCCTGCTCCTGCTTGGCTCAACCTGCATTGTTCTATATCGCTCAATTTTTAGCACGAAAGTTAAGCTGCTGCAGTACTTACCCCCCCTTCGTCTTCACGGCTCAGCTGTTGAGAGACTCCTGTGGCTTCCTCTCTTTCAGCGGCTTCTGATGCTTTTGCCACTCTCAGCCCTTCCGCAACGCCATCAAATCCATCTGGTTCCTCTGCCTCCAGGCGCTATGATGTGACGTCAGAGCTACTTGCCGGCTTGTCGAGGGGGGGCAGTACGGTCTCCTGATGGCTGCACCGGGGTTCACCGACCACTTCTCTCGTTTCAGGTAGGTACGGATTCCCTTGGATCCTTTCTGCTTTAACCTTGTGGAGCCTGCTACTCCTACTGAACTGGGGCTGACACGGCTGAGATACCTCTCCTCCTAGGCAGCGTCCTTTTCCGTTCAGCTGTGTGTAGGTAGCTTTATCTTTCTCCACAATATGTAGTTGCAGACTCCCGGTATTCAGACAGGCCGTCGTTCTGGAGCGCCTTTTCCCAGCTTCGAGGCTTGCAAAATAGAGGCTTATGATTCCAGGCAATGGCTGTTCCCAGTCAGCCCTTAGGGATCAAGCGAGTTTCCAGTCACCATCTTACTTCCTTGAGCAAGGCATAAAAAATTAATCCCTCGCAAAAAGGCTTTGTGACTTGGGAGCTGAGAACTGTTTCTGCTTCACACAGGTGAGCTTGAGCGTGCACCACCTCCTTCACGCTCCTCCCATAGGAAACTCTCTCCCACAAAATACCCCCTAACTTCCTAACAGCTAACCCCCCCCAATAACCCTAACCTAACACCAAAAAAAAAAAAACCAAAAAAAAAAAAAACCCCAATAACCCTAACCTAACACCAAAAAAAAAAAAAAAAACAAGTAAGAAGATCTATGCTAAAAAAGTCCCCTTAAAAAAAAATCCACCCCAAAATAAAAACTCCAAACTAACTCGAAAACCTACTTTAAAAATTTCTTTGAAAAGGGCATTTGTCAGGCAGTGCCCTAGTTGAAGTGATTAGCTAAAAAAAATGCCCTGAAAAGGACATCAGCGTTTAAGTGATTAAGCTCTTTTTCTAGAAAAAGAAAAAGAATAAATACCCTATCCTAAAAAAGTGACATTAGCTCTTTTGCTTAAAAGACAAAAACAAAACTACCCTATCCTAAAAAAGATGTTGTGAAAAGAGCATCAGGGACATAGCTTTTTAATAATAATAATAAAAAAAATACCCTGTCCTAAAAATTATGTCATAAAAAGGACATCAGAGATATAGCTCTTCTGCTTAAAAATAAATAAATACCCTATAAAAATAAAAGATGCCCTGTAAAGGGCATCAGTGATATATCTCTTTTTCTAAAAATAAATAAATACCCTATCCAAAAAAAGATGTGTCCTAACCTGAAGAAGGTATGTGTCCCTGAAACGCGTAGTGAAGAAGGATTAAAGACCTAGCCAGACAAATGCTTTGTTGCTTTTATTTAAAGACATTTTATTGCATTTATATGCTTTTAAATAAATGCTCATTTATTTGGAGGGGTACATTTGAAGTGAGAATATATGATTTGCTTGTTATTTGGATATGAACGTCTAGATTACGAGTCTTGCGTTAACCTTAAAAAGCAGCGTTGAGAGGTCCCAATGCTGCTTTTTAACGCCCGCTGGTATTACGAGTCTGCCAGGTACAGGTGTACCCCTCACTTTTTTTCCGTGACTCAAGCATACCGCAAATCCACTTGAGTAAATTGCGTATACTACGTTTTCAATGGGATTTTCCTAATGCCGGTATTACGAGTCTTGGAAAAAGTGAGCGGTACATCCTCTCCTGTCAAGACTGATACCGCATTTAAAAGTCAGTAGTTAAGAGTTTTATGGGCTAACGCCGAAACATAAAACTCTTAACTAAAGTGATAAAAAGTACACTAATACCCATAAACTACCTATTAACCCCTATACCGAGCCCCCCCCCACATCGCAAACACTATATTAAATTTTTTAACCCCTAATCTGCCTAACCGGACATCGCCGCCACTTCAATAAATGTATTAACCCCTAAACTGCATCACTCCCGCCTTGCAAACACTAGTTAAATATTATTAACCCCTAATCTGCCATCCCTAACATCGCTGACACTTACCTTATTTATTAACCCCCTAATCTGCCGACCCCAATCAGCCAATAGGTTTGAGCTTGCATTCTATTGGCTGTTCCAATCAGCCAATAGTCTGCAAGCTCAATCCTATTGGCTGTTCTAATCAGCCAATAGGATTGAACTTCAATCCTATTGGCTGATTGGATCAGCCAATAGGATTTTTTCTACCTTAATTCTGATTGGCTGATAGAATTCTATCAGCCAATCGGAATTGAAGGGACGCCATTTTGGATGACGTCATTTAAAGGACCCGTCATTGTTCCAGTCACCGTCGAACAAAGAGGATGCTCCTCGTCGGATGTCTTGAAGATGGACCCGCTCTGCTCCGGATGGATGAAGATAGAAGATGCTGTCTGGATGAAGACTTCTGGCCATCTGGAGGACCTCTTCTGCCCGGATAGGATGAAGACTTCGGACCATCTGGAGGACCACTTCTGTCCGGCTGGGTGAAGACATCTCAAGGTAGGGTGACCTTCAAGGGGATAGTGTTAAGTTTTATTAAGGGTGGATTGGGTGGGTTTTAGAGTAGGGTTGGGTGTGTGGGTGGTGGGTTGTAATGTTGGGGGGTATTGTCTTTTTTTTTACAGGTAAAAGAGCTGATTACTTTGGGGCTATTTGTAATTTAGTATAGGGTAGGGATTTTTATTATTTTGGACGGCTTTTTTTATTTTATTAGGGGGATTAGATTAGTTTAAAAAACTTGTAATTATTTCATTATTTTCTGTAATTTAGTGGATTTTTTCTCGTAATTTAGTTTATTTAATTTAAAGGGACAGTCAGACAGGCCAAAATAAACTTTCATGATTCAGATAGAGCATGCAATTTTAAACAATTTTCCAATTTACTTTTATCACCAATTTTGCTTTGTTCTCTTGGGCCTAGATTTACAGTTGGGCGGTAGCCATCAAAACCAGCGTTAGAGGCTCCTAACACTGGTTTTTACCGCCCTCTGGTATTTGGAGTCAGTCAGGAAAGGGTCTAACGCTCACTTTTCAGCCGCGACTTTTCCATACCGCAGATCCCCTTATGTCAATTGCGTATCCTATCTTTTCAATGGTATCTTTCTAACTCTAGAGTCTTGGCTGAAGTGAGCGGTAGACCCTCTACCGACAAGACTCCAGCCGCAGAAAAAAGTCAGTAGTTAAGAGCTTTCTGGGCTAACGCCGGTTTATAAAGCTCTTAACTACTGTGCTCTAAAGTACACTAACACCCATAAACTACCTATGTACCCCTAAACTGAGGTCCCCCCACATCGCCGCCACTCGATTAAATTTTTTTAACCCCTAATCTGCCGACCGCCACCTACGTTATACTTATGTACCCCTAATCTGCTGCCCCTAACACCGCCGACCCCTATATTATATTTATTAACCCCTAATCTGCCCCCCACAATGTCGCCGCCAGCTACCTACAATAATTAACCCCTAATCTGCCGACCGCAAAGCGCCGCTACCTACGTTATCCTTATGTACCCCTAATCTGCTGCCCCTAACACCGCCGACCCCTATATTATATTTATTAACCCCTAATCTGCCCCCCTCAACGTCGCCTCCACCTGCCTACACTTATTAACCCCTAATCTGCCAAGCGGACCGCACCGCTACTATAATAAAGTTATTAACCCCTAATCCGCCTCACTTCCGCCTCACTAACCCTATAATAAATAGTATTAACCCCTAATCTGCCCTCCCTAACATCGCTGACACCTAACTTCAAGTATTAAACCCTAATCTGCCGATCGGAGCTCACCGCTACTCTAATAAATAATAATAATAATAATAAATAAATAAATATATTTTTTAACCCCTAAAGCTAATTTTAACCCTAACACCCCCCTAAGTTAAATATAATTTTATTCTAACAAAATAAATTAACTCTTATTAAATAAATTATTCCTATTAAAAGCTAAATACTTACCTGTAAAATAAACCCTACTATAGCTACAACATAAATTATAATTATATTATAGCTATTTTAGGATTAATATTTATTTTACAGGCAACTTTGCATTTATTTTAACCAAGTACAATAGCTATTAAATAGTTAAGAACTATTTAATAGCTAAAATAGTTAAAATAATTACAAAATTACCTGTAAAATAAATCCTAACCTAAGTTACAATTAAACCTAACACTACACTATCAATAAATAAATTAAATAAACTACCTACAATTATCTACAATTAAACCTAACACTACACTATCAATAAATTAATTAAATACAATACCTACAATTATCTACAATTAAACCTAACACTACACTATCAATAAATTATTTAAATAAAATATCTACAAATAACTACAATGAAATAAACTAACTAAAGTACAAAAAATAAAAAAGAACTAAGTTACAAAAAATAAAAAAATATTTACAAACATTAGAAAAATATTACAACAATTTTAAACTAATTACACCTACTCTAAGCCCCCTAATAAAATAACAAAGCCCCCCAAAATAAAAAATGCCCTACCCTATTCTAAATTAAAAAAGTTCAAAGCTCTTTTACCTTACCAGCCCTGAACAGGGCCCTTTGCGGGGCATGCCCCAAAGAATTCAGCTCTTTTGCCTGTAAAAAAAACACATACAATACCCCCCCCAACATTACAACCCACCACCCACATACCCCTAATCTAACCCAAACCCCCCTTAAATAAACTTAACACTAAGCCCCTGAAGATCTCCCTACCTTGTCTTCACCTCACCGGGTCCCGATCTGTCCAGAAGAGCCTCTTCTTGATCCAAGCCCAAGTGGGGGGCTGAAGAGTGACGTCCATCCTCGGGCTGAAGTCTGGATCCAAGCGGCAGCTGAAGAAATCCATCATCGGCTGAAGTCGGAAGTCCATCATCGGGATGAAGTCTTCTATCAAGCCGCATCTTCAATCTTCTTTCTTCTGGAGCGGAGCGGAGCCATCTTCTTTCCAACCGACGTGGAACATCCTCTTCAACCGACGCCTACTCGCCGAATGACGGTTCCTTTAAATGACGTCATCCAAGATGGCGTCCCTCGAATTCCGATTGGCTGATAGGATTCTATCAGCCAATCGGAATTAAGGTAGGAATATTCTGATTGGCTGATGGAATCAGCCAATCAGAATCAATTTCAATCCGATTGGCTGATCCAATCAGCCAATCAGATTGAGCTCCCATTCTATTGGCTGATCGGAACAGCCAATAGAATGCAAGCTCAATCTGATTGGCTGATTGAGCTTGCATCAGCCAATCAGAATATTCCTACCTTAATTCCGATTGCCTAATAGAATCCTATCAGCCAATCGAAATTCGAGGGACACCATCTTGGATGACGTCATTTAAAGGAACCGTCATTCGGCGAGTAGGCGTCGGTTGAAGAGGATGTTCCGCGTTGGTTGGAAAGAAGATGGCTCCGCTCCGCTCCAAAAGAAAGAAGATTGAAGATGCGGCTTGATAGAAGACTTCATCCCGATGATGGACTTCCGACTTCAGCCGATGATGGATTTCTTCAGCCGCCGCTTGGATCCAGACTTCAGCCCGAGGATGGACGTCACTCTTCAGCCCCCCGCTTGGGCTTGGATCAAGACATCGGAGGCTCTTCTGGACAGATTGGGACCCGGTGAGGTGAAGACAAGGTAGGGAGATCTTCAGGGGCTTAGTGTTAGGTTTATTTAAGGGGGGTTTGGGTTAGATTAGGGATATGTGGGTGGTGGGTTGTAATGTTGGGGGGGGTATTGTATGTGTTTTTTTTACAGGCAAAAGAGCTGAATTCTTTGGGGCATGCCCCGCAAAGGGCCCTGTTCAGGGCTGGTAAGGTAAAAGAGCTTTGAACTTTTTTAATTTAGAATAGGGTAGGGCATTTTTTATTTTGGGGGCTTTGTTATTTTATTAGGGGGCTTAGAGTAGGTGTAATTAGTTTAAAATTGTTGTAATATTTTTCTAATGTTTGTAAATATTTTTTTATTTTTTGTAACTTAGTTCTTTTTTATTTTTTGTACTTTAGTTAGTTTATTTCATTGTAGTTATTTGTAGATATTTTATTTAAATAATTTATTGATAGTGTAGTGTTAGGTTTAATTGTAGATAATTGTTGGTATTGTATTTAATTTATTTATTGATAGTGTAGTGTTAGGTTTAATTGTAACTTAGGTTAGGATTTATTTTACAGGTAATTTTGTAATTATTTTAACTATTTTAGCTATTAAATAGTTCTTAACTATTTAATAGCTATTGTACCTTGTTAAAATAAATACAAAGTTACCTGTAAAATAAATATAAATCCTAAAATAGCTATAATATAATTATAATTTAATAGCTATATTAGGATTTATTTTACAGGTAAGTATTTAGCTTTAAATAGGAATAATTTATTTAATAAGAGTTAATTAATTTCGTTAGATTTAAATTATATTTAACTTAGGGGGGTGTTAGTGTTAGGGTTAGACTTAGCTTTAGGGGTTAATACATTTATTAGAAAAGCGGTGAGCTCCAGTTGGCAGATTAGGGGTTAATGTTTGAAGTTAGGTGTCGGCGATGTTAGGGAGGGCAGATTAGGGGTTAATACTATTTATTATAGGGTTAGTGAGGCGGATTAGGGGTTAATAACTTTATTATAATAGCGGTGCGGTCCGCTCGGCAGATTAGGGGTTAATAAGTATAGGCAGGTGGAGGCGACATTGTGGGGGCAGATTAGGGGTTAATAAATATAATATAGGGGTCGGCGGTGTTACGGGCAGCAGATTAGGGGTACATAGAGATAATATAAGTAGCGGCGGTTTACGGAGCGGCAGATTAGGGGTTAAAAAAATAATCAGGGGTCAGCGATAGCGGGGGCGGCAGAATAGGGGTTAATAAGTGTAAGGTTAGGGGTGTTTAGACTAGGGGTACATGTTAGAGTGTTAGGTGCAGACGTAGGAAGTGTTTCCCCATAGCAAACAATGGGGCTGCGTTAGGAGCTGAACGCGGCTTTTTTGCAGGTGTTAGGTTTTTTTTCAGCTCAAACAGCCCCATTGTTTTCTATGGGGGAATCGTGCACGAGCACGTTTTTGAAGCTGGCCGCGTCCGTAAGCACCGCTGGTATCGAGAGTTGAAGTTGCGTTAAATATGCTCTACGCTCCTTTTTTGGAGCCTAACGCAGCCATTCTGTGAACTCTCAATATCAGCTGTATTTAAAAGGTGCGGCCAGAAAAAAGCACGCGTAGCTAACGCACCCCTTTGGCCGCAGAACTCTAAATCTAGGCGTTGGTATTCTTAGTTGAAAGCTTAACCTAGGAGGTTCATATGCTAATTTCCTAGACCTTGAAGCCCACCTCTTTCAGATTGCATTTTAACAGTTTTTCACCACTAGAGGGTGTTAGTTCACGTATAACTTCTCGTGCACGAGAAGTTATCTGGGAGCAGGCACTGATTGGTTAGACTACAAGTCTGTCAAAAGAACTGAATAAAGGGGCAGTTTGCAGAGGCTTAGATACAAGATAATCACAGAGGTTAAAAGTATATTATTATAACTGTGTTAGTTATGCAAAACTGGGAAATGGGTAATAAAGGGATTATCTATCTTTTAAAACAATAACAATTCTGGTGTAGACTGTCCCTTTAATTGTAATTAATTGTAGTTAATTTAGGTAATTTATTTAATTATAGTGTAGTGTTAAGTGTAATTGTAACCTAGGTTAGGATTTATTTTACAGGTATATTTGTATTTATTTTAACTAGGAAGTTATTAAATAGTTAATAACTATTTAATAACTATTGTACCTAGTTAAAATAAAAACAAAGTTGCCTGTAAAATAATAATAAATCCTAAGCTAGCTACAATGTAACTTTTATTTATGTTATAGCTATCTTATGGTTTATTTTATGGGTAAGTATTTAGTTTTAAATATGAATAATTTATTTAATAATTTATTATAGTGGCGGCGACGTTGGGGGCAGCAGATTAGGGGTCAATAATTGTAGGTAGGTTGCGACGACATTGGGGGCGGCAGAAAAGGGTTTAATAACTATAATGTAGATGTTGGCAATGTTGGGGGCGACAGATTAGGGGTTCATAAGTATAATGTAGGTGGCGGCGGTGTCCGGAGTGGCAGATTAGGGGTTAATAATATAATGTATGTGCGTTTGTAATAGTAGTTGGACTGAAAGTAAGGGGGGGGGGGAATAATGCACACCTTATAAAACTTTATCCCAATGTTTTATAGAAATTGGCTGAGGTGATGGTAGGTGGCGCAAATCAATGCTGATTCCCTGTAGTGAAGTGTTACTATCTCAATGTTATTATTATTAGTTACGTGAGTTCCGTGGTGAATTCTATTTGCTTCTTTTAAATTGCTAATAGTATCAATTTCTATTAATATTATAGATTTCTATTAATAATATACTCCTTATATAAATAAAAAGCCTTTAGGTTGGTAAATATAAAAACAATTTATTCTCACAATATGTAAAAATGTATACACTTTATGTACTACTGACACCGGTGTCTAAGTTACTATAAAAGATACTATAAAATAGACAAACATAAAATACAATTTCAAGTTAAAATGATATAATTTCAAGTTTAAAATGATACTAATACGTTGAGTGTTAGTGTTACACTTTACTTATTTCCACAGTAAGGCCTAATTTCAAGGGTATGTTGCAATATTATTGACATTCATATACTTTAGCAATAAACTGCTATTAGTCTTGGTTTTTTAACGTTAAGACCTTACAGTTTTGGCCGAGTATATGTGATAATACACTATATTCTAATAGTGCTGGTTGTGCTGTTTTAACAGTGCTCTAAAGTACCTTGAAGTGTATCCGTCTGTTGATACTGTATCCGTTGGGGAATATTGCGGTTAAATATATGCCGCTGCTTGATTCCCTTTAGTGTGTCCGTCTAATGACACGTTTTAAGTTTGAGAATACTGCGGTTAAATAAATGCCGCTGTTTGATTTTCTTAAGTGACTGGGTTTGCTGGAAGAGTTGTGATGTTAGATCTCTCAGGCGGTTAAATATATGCCGCTGCGGTGACTTTGTTGCAGTTTAAGTTCAACCCAGCTACAGCTGTACAGGAAGTAAATGGGACACACTAAAGGGAATCAAGCAGCGGCATATATTTAACCGCAATATTCCCCAACGGATACAGTATCAACAGACGGATACACTTCAAGGTACTTTAGAGCACTGTTAAAACAGCACAACCAGCACTATTAGAATATAGTGTATTATCACATATACTTGGCCAAAACTGTAAGGTCTTAACGTTAAAAAACCAAGACTAATAGCAGTTTATTGCTAAAGTATATGAATGTCAATAATATTGCAACATACCCTTGAAATTAGGCCTTACTATGGAAATAAGTAAAGTGTAACACTAACACTCAACGTATTAGTATCATTTTAAACTTGAAATTATATCATTTTAACTTGAAATTGTATTTTATGTTTGTCTATTTTATAGTATCTTTTATAGTAACTTAGACACCGGTGTCAGTAGTACATAAAGTGTATACATTTTTACATATTGTGAGAATAAATTGTTTTTATATTTACCAACCTAAAGGCTTTTTATTTATATAAGGAGTATATTATTAATAGAAATCTATAATATTAATAGAAATTGATACTATTAGCAATTTAAAAGAAGCAAATAGAATTCACCACGGAACTCACGTAACTAATAATAATAACATTGAGATAGTAACACTTCACTACAGGGAATCAGCATTGATTTGCGCCACCTACCATCACCTCAGTTAATAATATAATGTAGGTTGCGGCAGATTAGGGGTTAATAAGTGTAAGATTAGGGGTGTTTAGACTCGGGGTTAGGGTGTTAGGTGTAGACATAACTTTTATTTCCCCATAGGAATCAATGGGGCTGTGTTAGGAGCTTAACGCTGTTTTTCTGCAGGTGTTAGACTTTTTTTCAGCCGAATCAGCCCTATTGATTCCTATGGGGAAATTGTGCACAAGCACGTTTTGCAAGCTTACCGCTACCGTAAGCAGCGCTGGTATTGAGGTTAGATGTGGAGCTAAATTCTGCTCTACGCTCACTTTTTTGCGGCTAACGCCGGGTTTCTAAAGACCCGTAATACCAGCGTTACTGTAGGTGAGCGGTAATGAAAAACTGTGCGTTAGCACCGCACACCATTACCAACAAAAACTTGTAATCTAGCTGTATATTGTATTGAAGCTGTATCCTAAAAAATTATAAGTGGACAAACAACAGCTTGCATCACTTCACATGTTGGAAATATTTATTTAATGGTCATATACAGTATATGTGGAATATATATACTTTTTTAAAATAAAAGAATTTTGCTAAATTATTTTTTGTGAGAAGAATTTTTATATTTGCTGGAATTTAGCGCTTTTTTTTCTCTTGTAAGGTATAGGAAATAGTATAAGTAAAAAAGGCAAAATTAGAGATCAAATAGTAGTAAGGACCGTCAATAGTCCGTCCTGCGGTCTGCCAAACTGTGCTCGTATAAGCCATGAAAACCTATGCTCCATTTAATTAAACTCCTACCCTCCGATCCCCGGTTGCAGTGGTGAAAGTCACTTCGGTGCTGAGGTTACATACCTCTTTATCATTGTTGATCGTATCATCGGATTAGGGACTCTGGCCTTGTCGGGTTATCCACCAAACGCTATGTGTGTTGCTGTCAGTGTCACGCCATGCAGCTCTAGCCGTTGCTAGAGGCGCGGCGTCTCCTTCCTGCTCGTTGCCTAGGGCTGTGTCGGCTCAGGATGCGTGCGGCGCTGACGTCATCGCCGCACGTTCCGGATGCCGACCAGTCCTGTGGCGCCAATCCTCTCCTTATTTAAACTGGCAGCAAACGATCTGTCACTGCCCAAGTATAGGTGCTACTTCGTGTACTCCTGGGTGTGATAGATCGTTTGCTGGACAGATTAACTGTTGCTGATCCCTGCCTGTCTCACTACGCTACCTGGTTAACCCCTGCATTGCTGACAGATTTATTGTTGCTGATCCCTGCATGTTTCACTACGCTACCTGGTTAACCCCTGCACTACTGACTGATATATTGTTGCTGAACCCTGCCTGTCTCTTTATGCTACCCGGTTAACCGGTTAACCCCTGAATTGCTGGACAGATTTATTGTTGCTGATCCCTGCCTGTCTCACTACGCTACCTGGTTAACCCCTGCATTACTGACTGATATATTGTTGCTGAACCCTGCTTATCTCACTACGCTACCTGGTTAACCCCTGAATTGCTGGACTTATTTATTGTTGCCAAATCCTGCCTGCTAACCATTCTTGTAAATTGC